>NW_028327178.1:55101818-55253333 GCF_987537825.1 Furipterus horrens | reverse complement strand
CCCTTTTGGGCCATACTTCTCTGTCTCCTCATTCTGACAGGCTCCTGTGTTTGTTTGCCTCCACATCCCAGGTACAGCTGTCACTCCTGTTAAGGGGTGTATGCCTCCATCTAGGTCCTGGTTTATATTTCTTATGGTGCTGTTGTTTTGTATTTTTGTCTTATCCCTCTTAGTTGATGGGCTGTTTCTTAAGGACTGAAGAAGTGCCTTATCTCTGTACTTACACATCATCAGATGTTTAAGAGTTCAGTATAAGAAGCAGTTAGAGGGACTTCTGGCCAAGATGGAGGCATACACAGACACGTTGCGTCTCCCTCCACAACTAAGAAGAAATACAACTACCTCAAAACTAGAAACAACCAAAAGTTCCAGAAAGTCAAACTGCATGACAGTCCAGCAAACAAAGATATAAAGAAGAAATACTCATCCAGACAGGTAGGACAGACAGAGCCAAGGCGGAGAGGACGTAGAGTGGTGGCAACAGCAGTGGCATCAGTGGAAGGCCAGCAGAAAGCGCAGTAACATGCTTTAAAAAGTCAGGAGGGACACCTGGGGAGCATTCCCAGCTCCTCACCGGATCTCGCAGCTCACAGTCCCAGCACCGGGGAAAATCAAGCCTCATTGCTTCTGACTGTGCAGACTAGTAGGGGTTGGGGTGGAGGTAGAAACTGCGGGTCTCAGCAGAGTCCGCTTGTTTAAAGGGCCCCCACTGTCCTAGAACGTCCACAGACCCACCCACTCTGGGAACAACAGCCACAGTAACAGCTAGAGAGGTGCCAGTACCATATGGAAGTGGGAGAAGTGCCTGAAAATGGGGCAAGGGCTGGGCAGGCGGCATTGTTCCCTCTTGGACCCCTCCCCTACATACAGCACCACAAGGTGGTGAAGTAGGTTGCCCTGTACTAATGAATCCCCAAGGCTCTGACCCGTACAATGTAACAGGAGTGACAGCTCTACCTGGAATGAGGAGGCAAACAAACACAGGGGCTTGTCAGCATGAGGAGACAGAGAAGTATGGCCCAAAAGGGGAAACGGATCAAGGTTCCAGTGGGAGACATAAGCAACGAGTAGATAGCCTACCTAACAGATGAGGAGATAGACAACCCAGCAGGTCCAGAATTCAAAACACTGGTGATAAAGATGCTCACAGGCTTGACAAATATGCTTCAGTACAGCAAACGCATAAGAGAAGAAGTGAAGACTACGCTAAGTGAAACGAAGGAAAATCCACACAAAACCAATGGTGAAGGGAAGGAAACCCGGGTTCAAATCAATGATTTGGAATATAAGGAAGAAAAAAACAGTCAACCAGTGCAGAATGAGGAAGAGAGAATTGAAAAAAATGAGGAAAACTTCCCAAATTCTGTGAAGGAGATGAACATACAGGTCCAGGAAGCACGGAGGGTCCTGGGTGAGCTGGATCCAGAGGGGACCACACCAGGACGCATCATGATTGAGATGCCAAAGGTGAAAGATAAAGAGAGAGTCCTGGGGGCAGCAAGAGAGGGGCAGAGAGTTGCCTACAGGGGTTGCCTATAGGACCAACAGCTGATTTCTCAGAGGACACTTTGCAGGCAGGAAGGGACAGGCAAGCAGTATTCAATGTGATGAAAAGCAACCCACAACCAAGATTACTCTATGCAGCAAAGTTATCACTTGGAATGGAAGGGCAGATGAAGTGCTTCCCACACAAGGTAAAGCTAAAGGAGTTCATCATCACTAAGCCATTATTATATGAAATGTCACAGGGATTTACTTAAGGAAAAGAAGATCAAAACTATGAACACTAAAATGACAACAAACTCACAACTATCAACAATTGAATCTAAAAAATAAAAACAAAATCCAACTAAGCAAACCAGAATAGGAACAGAATCATAGGTATGGGGATCATTTGGAGGACGCTCAGCTGGGAGGGGGCGGCGGAGAAATGGGGATATGGTGCAGGGATTAAGAAGCATAATTGGTTGGTACAAAATAGACAGGGAGACGTTAGGAATAATATAGACCTGGCTGCTGTGGCTCAGTGGATTGAGCGTCGGCCTGCGAGCCAAGTGTCGCTGGTTCGATTCCCAGTCAGGGCACATAACTAGGTGGCACGTCAGGTACCTACGTGGGGCATGAGTGAGAGGCAACCACACAGTGATATTTCTCTCCCTCTTTTTCTCCTTTCCCCTCTCTCTACAAATAAATAAATAAAACAAACATAAATAATTTTTTTTTAAAAAATAATAATATAGGAAAGGGTGAAGCCAGAGAACTTACATGCACGACCCATGGACATGAAATAACGGGGGTGGGATTACTGGAGGGAACGGGGATACTGGGATGAGGGGAGCAAAGGGGAAAAATTGGAACTACTGTAACAACATAATCAATAAAATATACTTAAAATAAAATAAATAAATAAATTTAAAAAAAAAGAAAGAAGCAGTTAGAATAACTTCTTTCTTTGGCACCTCTGAGTCTATTAAAAATAAGACTAGGCTTGACAGGCCACTGCATGCTTTCCTCATTCCTAGTTTAGAGCTCTTCAGGGATCAGGGGCCCTAGCAGCACAATATCTCCCCAGACTAAGACAGAATACCACGTGTTCTGTAGACCTACTAGTTTCCCTTTCACTGCTAACCCAGAAACTTAATTTATGTTCCTAATATGCTCACCATTTGAAATTATTTTTCTTTTTCATCACTTTTCTTCCATCATTTGTTTCTACCACATTTCTTAGCTTTTACTCAAAAATGGATTGAATTTTGTAATTGCTCATTTATCATAGTATTTTTGTTCAAGACAGATTTGAAAAGGTGAGAAAGTAAAGCCTAAGGTGCCTTCCAATTATGCAAGATAAAGCTTCTAATTTAAAGTAAGAAAATGCTGATCTGATCCACTGTTCTTGCATGAAGAAGTCTCAGCTCCTTCTGCAATGATTAGCATTAGTTCAAGTCTGTGTTCCTATAAAAACAAGTGAAGAGCTAAGTATTGTATATTCCAGAAAGGATTTGATGTGACCAACCATCAGAAAACCATCAGAAACTTTGAATATGGTACAATAAAGTGGTTATCAATATATACTTACAACCAGTTCTGAAGTCTTCGTTCATTTCATCAGTTAGAGGAATGTTTAAATCTTGTTCTTCATTAAAAGACGTATAATAGGCAAGGTCAGTGACCCATTTACCTTCTTCATTTTGATAAATCACACTCTGTGGGAGATCAGATCCTAAAAAGATAAAATTCCAAAAAAACCCAATGACACATGCAACAAGTAAAATGATAGAACATTCTTAAATAATTTTACTTAGTTGCCTTATCTTAGTTATCAGCAGTACTAAAATCTACCCAAAGTAGTTAAAAATATGAAAATCCATTTCCTCCAAAGAAAAGTATCTCTCTGATGGTGGATAAGCCAGTCTTAATTACAGTAAAAGTCTCTAATGAGAAATTCAGGAAAAAAGAAAAGAACACCTAGAAAAGTATATTTCTACCAGATATGTGAATAAAAATACCATTTTTACTTATTATTTATAGTGAAAATTTTTTAATATTTAGAATTAGTCAGCTGGACTCAGTTTAGATTATCCCAATTTTGTTGCCAGCATGCATAGTTGGCAGCCAGTCAAACATGTGTCTTCTTTTCTCTACCAGGCCTGATCAGGGTATTGCTTTGGCCACAGCATAGAGTTTCCTTACAGCCTGTTTGAACTGCTTCTTGGTGGCCTTGATACCCATAATGAATATAAGTGTATTGTCGTCTTCTGTCTTCTTCACGGCTGCCTTGGTAGGCAGGGCAACTTCATGATAGCACAGGGGTCAAGCTTGTTTCTCCTAGGGGCACTCTTCCAAGGATATCTGGACTGCTGTCAGCCACAGTGTCTTGGGCTGTGAAAAGGTGAGTGATGTGTGGATCTTCATTTTTTTGTGGCTGTGGAGACCTTTCAGCAGTGCTTCTTTGCCCCCAAAGCCTTGGTTTGGCTTCTGCTTTGGGAGAGAGAGGGGCTTCCTTCTTCATTTTCAATGCCATTTTCATTTTAAAGATACCATTTTTAATTCATAAAACATTTAAATATTTTAATATAAAATATTAGACAAGTTCCACTTAAAAATATATTCTATTCAAAACACAATTGCATTTTATATATTTCCTTACTTTTATTTTTTTTAAAAAGCCCACTTACGGTCTTTACTCTCTTCAAGGGACTCATAACATTCACATGTTCGCCTTTCGCTAGTTGGTGACTGGAAAATATCAGTGGAATTAATTCTGTTGTCACTAATGGGCTTCAAAGATGCTCTGTTCATATTTTTTTGAATGGACACTTGAGGAATCTCCATGTCTAAAGGTGATGCCAAATGCTTATTTTGATGAGGAGACTCTGCCTCCAGTTTTAAAGGGTTCTTCAACTCAAAATCATCTTTATTGACATTTGTGTCATGAAAATAAACAGTGTTAGGTTTTGCATTAGCAGCCCTGATAGTCTTCACCAGAACTTCTTCTTCTCCAGTGCTTTCCTTTAAAGAGCAATAAAAGAGCCAAAGTAAGTTTTGTTTTTTATAACTTATTCCAAAATTTTATGGGAAAAGACTATTTAGTTGACGTAAAAGATTTATTATATAAAAGAACAGACTATACAGTATTCACTATATTCTTCTAGATTCTGTAAGATCCAATGTTAAGCAATTTATAAAAACCAAAATTCATAATGTGGTGATGGCAAACATAAACCAACATATTCAGGTACTAAAAGTGGGTCTAATATGTTCATTACGTTACAGCATGTTAGACATGTCAACTTAACTTTTACCATTACCACTAAAAGTCTCTACAGGATGGTAAGCCCACTAGTGTGACCAGCTTCATAAAATTAATATGAATAACAGCCCTTCAAAACACAGATATTAACATCTTTTAATAGGAGTAAAACAGCAAATACTACAAATATCCCTGAAGAGTCCAATAGCAATTAATTGCGTCAGAAACAGCAAATTAAGTCAGTGCCTCAAAATCAAGTACTCCAACATACTTTCCCAAATGGCACTTCTTATTCCTTTCTAGAATAAGAGCTGCTGAAAAGGGGCTCAAGTGCCTACAGTATTCTTCTTAGATATTCAGCTATGAATAAAGTACCAGAAAAGCCTATAACAGCAGTCTTTTCTATTATAAGATGTGTGACAAAAACAGCTTCATGGGCAAAGTTTTTAAAGTTAGAATACTAAAAGGAAGTAGTTCTATATAACAAAAATGATGCTAATTTTAAAATAAAGTCATAGGTTTCAATCTTAGTGTCACTGTTTATTAACTGGGTGATTTTCTAACAATGTTATACAAAAAATAAACTTATATCTTTACCTTACATCAAAATACATTCCATACAGCTTAAAGATTTAGATGTAAAAGTACTAGGAGAAAATACAGGTGCATAATTCTGTATTCTTCAGTAAATAACATCTTCTAAGTGTTAACACTCTCATGGGTTAAATTTTGTTTCCCAAAACAAGAAATGCTTGAGTCTTGACCCAAGGTACGTGTTAACTGTGACCTTAATTGGATACAGGGTCTTTGCAGATGTAATTAAGGGTCTTGAGGTGAGATCATTCTGGATTTAGAATGGGCCTTAAAACCAACAAGCAGCATATAGTAGACCCTTGAACAACACAAGTTGGAAATGCGCAGGTCCACTTATGTGAATCTTTTTCAACAAGTACATAGTTGATACTCCATTTCCCTGGGTTTCATTCATATCCATGAATTTAACCAACCACAAATTGAATACAGTATTTTTGATCCACATTTGGGAACCAACTGTAAAAATTGTGAGGTACTATTTTATATAAGGGACTTGAGCATCTGTGAATTTTGGCATCTGCACAGATCTGAAACCAATTGCTTGCAGACACCAAAGGACATAGTTAACTCTGGGAAGAGTAAAAAGTTATGCAAGGGTTTTTGACTGTGTGTGGGGTTGGCACCCCAACCTCTGCATTGTTCAAGGGTCAATTGTATTTACAAGAGAAAAGAGAAGAAGACTTCAAGGGACAAAGAGACAGAAAAGTCATGTGAAGACAAAGGCAGACACTGGAGTAATGCTGCCACAGCTAAGGAACACCAACCAGGTCAACATCTTGGCTTCAGACTTTTGGCCCATAGAACTGTAAAAGAAATTTCTGTTGTTTTAAGCTAGCAAAATTTTTGGTATTTTTTACCAGCAGCCCCAGAAAACAAGTACAAACACTAAAGCCTGAAATGCATAAGAATCAGCAGGGTGAAGACCACGTGAAAACACAGAGAGAAGACAGCCATCTACAAGCCAAGAAAAGAAGCCTAAGGAGAAATGACCGTGCTGAAACCCTGATCTTGGACTTCTCCAGAACTGTAATAAAAACAAATTTCTGTTGTTTGAGCCAAATATATAAAGTGTATAAGGATCAAAATATCTCGTTAATATAGAGAGCTTCTAAAAACAGTTAAAACGACTATTCTAACAGAAAAAAAAGACAAAGGAGACAAATGCCACTTAAAACGAACATTTTTCTTTTCCCTTTTCTTTTTTTTTATGATTTTTAAATTTATTTTCAGAGAGAGGGGAAGGGAGGGAGAAAGAGAGGGAGAGGAACATCGATATGCAAGCAATACACTGATTGGTTGCCTCTCGCCCGCCCCCAACTGGAGACCCATAACCCAGGCATGTGCCCTGACCGGGAATCGACCCAGCAACACCCTGGTTTGCAGGCCAGCACTCAATCCACTAAGCCATACCAGCCAAGGATAGAAAACTATTTTTTCATATATCAGCATAAATTGAAAAGAACCACAATATGGGAAATGCTCTCTCTTAATAAGGTGTCTTAAAACAACCTTGCAGAAAGATGATGACAGCCTCCAAAATCGCTGTACTCTTTAATGGTGTGCGCTTGAACCCTTTATGTGCTTGGTTGAGGAGCCAATGGTGCAAAGCTACCATCTACGGGATTATGATTGAACACCTCCAAGACAAAGCACAACCCAGGGAGGACAACAGGATAGTGGCATGGCACACTGGAGAGTCACTCCCCTCCACACACATGCAAGACACCACTGGTGGGAAACCTAGTGCTAAACCAGTTGTAGATGACCACCTTCTGGGATGGGATTTTCTACATAGAAAGCAGCTTTCTTGCTGTAATATATTAAAAGTCAGCCCTGGACACTAGGATTTGTTAAAAACAATAACAAAAAATTTTAAAAATTAAAAAGAGGAATGCAGTTTCTCTAATAGTTTTTAAACACAAACACAAAATAGGTCTTTGTTTATTTACACTTTGAAAGTTTAACTCTTGACAACAGTTAAGAATTGGGAAATATGAGAAGAAAAAAATAAAAGCAATCCACAGCTCTCTTAGGAGGTAGGGTTTCAAGAGGAGGTAATAAAAGTACAGTTGACACTTGAACAACATGGTGTTACATGCACTTGGAAATCCCCATATAACAATCGACTCCCCCAAAACTTAACTACAGTCCTTTGGTATCCACAAGTGATTGGTTACAGGACCCCAGTGGATACTAAAATCCATGGATATTATAGTCCTTTATATAAATGGCTTACAACAATGCACCCACAAATTTCCAACCAGAGATCAAAAACACTGTTTTTAATCCAAGGTTGGTTAATCTGCAAATGTAAAACCCCAGGATACAGAGGGCCAACTACATACTTATTTTAAAAAATCTCCACATAAGTAGACCCACAAAGTTCAAACCTATGTTGTTCAAGGGTCAACTGTATTTCAAAGTCCCATCTTACTAAAGTCTAAGCTTAGGAAACAATGAGGAAACAAAGCACCCTAGTAGTAATGTGCTGATATTGTCTCAAATAGCTGAGAAGTATGTCTCATAATAAATTAGGGAAAAGGAAGTATGCCCTCCAAAAAATGGAACAACAGCATCCTTCATGGAATCTAACCATTGATTTTAAGATTTGCCATTATTGTATATACCAGTAAGAAAGAAAACATTAGACTATGACATATCAGTAACTGAAAGATGCGCTGATTTCAGAAATGTTAAAATACAAAAATGGTCTTTCAATCTATGAAAAATAATTACAGAACTTCCAAATACACAAAAAGGAAAAACTAGGGAGAGAGAAAAGAATAGGAAGGAACATTGCAATAAAAAAATTTGAAAATGATGTAAAACAAATATTACATAAAGTAAAACATAAGAAGAAAATCAGGAACATTAATAACTACACTAAGTGTTAAAGGATTAACCAACTCATTAAAAAAAGACTATCAAATTAATTAAAATAATAAAACTTAGCTACATGCTATTTATAAGAAACTCTTTGAACAAATGATAAAAATTAAAAAGGGATGGAAAAGAAAATACCAAGCACATACAAAATAAAGAGAAGGCAAGGGTATTAATACTAATGTAATACAAAAAAAAAAAAATTTAAAGTTAAAAGCACTGAACAGGATAAAAGAAAGGCACTATTATTAAAAAGATACAATTTTATAAATAAGGTTATAAAACCATAATCTTGTATGCCTTAAGCATAGAAGAAAAGTACATAAAGGAAAAGGAAATGCTAAGTGAAATAAGCCAGGTGGCCAAAGACAAATACCATGTGATCTCACTTATAAGAGGAACTTAATGAACAAAACAAACAATGAGCAAAATAGAACCAGAGCCATGTAAACAGGGAACAGACTGACAGTGAACAGGGGGGAGGGAGATGGGAGAGAAGGGGGAAAAGAAGGGGAGGGGTCTAGTTAAGGAACATGTATAAATGAATCATGGACATGGACAACAGGGTGGGGATTGACACTGGGAGCAGGGGTCCGGGGTGGGGGCAGGGCAGGTAGGAGCAATGGGGGAAAATAGGGACAATTGTAAAAGAACAGCAATTTAAAAAAGGCAAAAATAATAAAAATAAAAACAAACTAGAAAAATAAGAGAAAAGCAAAGTGCAAAATTAATTGATACAAATTCAATTGAAGTTGGAGATTTTGATTTATCTTTTATAGAATATATCTAGTAGATAAAAATAAGAGTGGTTATAGAGAAATTTAATAATTCAATGAACAGCTTGAACTAATAGCTATTTAAAACTAATCATTTCACAAAAAAGAATTTAGTTTTTATTTCTCTTACGTTCTTAAAACACATATATTAATATATACTTTACCTAAACATTCAGAAAAATTAATGTTTTTCAGATCAAATTCTGATTATAATCCTATAAACTTAGAAATAAAAAGTGACATAATGAGACGTGATGTCAGGGAAGATGGCAGATGAGAAAGTACTGGGAATCTGCCTTTCCACATAGGCTGTACTGTACTGGCAAAAACTTCTGAAGTATTATTTTGGAACTCTGGAGACTATTTGAACACTTACAGTTATCAGAGAAAAACTTAGCTGGTAAACTTGTTAATGTGAAAGGATGGAAGAAGATATGCCATGCAAATAGTATCCAAAAGAAAGTTGGGATGGCTAAAATAGTATAAGATAAAATAGATTTTAAATAAAAAAATATTACAAGAGACAAAAAAGGACATTATACATTAATAAAAGGTTTGATACAGGACAAAAATATAATAAACACTTATGCACCTAAAAACAGACTCAAAATATATGAGACGAAAATTAACAGAACTGAAAGGAGAAATAGGCAGTTCTACAATGCTAGTTGGAGACCCCATGTTCAATTATAGATATCCCATGTTCAATTATAGATACAACAAGCAGTCAGAAGATAAGGAAATAGAGAATTTGAACAACAAAATAAACCCTTTAGACCACAGAGACACACGCAGAATACTCAAGAACAGATACACATTTTTCTCAAGGGAACATGGTACTTTTTTAAGGATATACTATATGATAAGCCAAAAAGCAAGTCTTAATAATTATACAAGAATAGGTATCATACAAAGTATTTTCTCCAACTGTAACAATATGAAGTTAAAAATCAATTTAAAAAAAACTGAAAATCACACACAGGAGACTTCCAGCCAAGATGGAGGCCCAGACTGACATGCTCCATCTCCCTCCACAACTAAGAAGGAATACAACTACCGCAAAACCAGAAATAACCAGAAGTTCCAGAAAATAAATGGAAGTCCAACATATGAAGTTATAAAGAAGTGGTGCTTGTCTGGACGGGTAGGAGGGGTGAAGCCGGGGCAGAGAGGTCTGTTGGCGGCAGCAGCAGTGATGGCAGCAGGATGGCAGTAAGCACAGACACCCGTATTTAAGGGGAGATGAAAGTGCCTGGGGAGCACCCCTGGCTGCAGACCAGACTCATCAGCTTGTGATTCCAAAGCTGGGGAAGGCAGACCTCCATTTCCTTGGACTGTGAGACCCAGAGGGGTTGGGGACGAAGGAGGAGGCTCCCTGTCTCTCAGAGGAGAGTGAACAGCAGGAATCCATCTTGGACCCCCAACCCCGCAAAAATGCCACAGTGTGGTGAGAAAGACCGCCCAGTTGTGACAAAAGCACGGGACTCTGCCCCCTATAGTGTAGGAGGTGTGACAGCCCTGCCCAGGAAGCAAAGGTAAACACAAAACTGTCAAGATGGCACAGATCATGATAGAGATCCCAGTGACACAGCTAACCAGACAGAAAATATCTAATCTAATGGACCAGAAGATAGATAATCTTCCTGAGGCTCAGTTCAGAGCTTTGGTTATAAAAATGCTTACAGACCTAAGAGCAGATCTTAAACAAGACGGGGAAGGACTGAAGGCTAGTTCTGCTGAAATGAACAAAAACACATATGAAACTAGTGATGAGGGAAAGAAAACCAGGGATCAAGTCAACAAATCAGAACATAGGGAAAAAAACAGTCAACCAGTGCAGAAAGAGGAAACGAAAAGTGAGGAAAATGAGAAGAGGCTCAGAAACTTATCGGACAGCTATAAGTGGGCCAACATCCGAATCATAGGGCTGACAGAAGGTGAAGAAGAAGAACTAGAAATGGAAAAATTATGTGAAAAAATAATGAAGCAGAACTTCCCTAACTTGGGGAAGGAAATGGAATTACAGGTTCAGGAAGCACAGAGAGTTCCAAAAAAACTGGACCCAGGGAGAACCACACCAAGACACATTATAATCAAAATATCAAAAATTAAGGATAAAGAGAGAATCTTAAAAGCAGCGAGAGAAGAAGAGAATTACATACAAACGGGTCCCAATAAGACTATCAGCTGATTTCTCAAAAGAAACTCTGCAAGCAAGAAGGGCCTAGCAACAAATATTCAAAGTAATGAAGAGCAAAAACCTACCACCACGATTACTCTACCCAGCAAAGCTGTCATTCAGAATAGAAGGGCTTCCAGGACAAAGTAAAACTGAAGGAGTTCATCAGATCCAAACCACTGTTATATGAAACGTTAAAGGGACTTGCTGAGGAGAAAGAAGATCAAAACTATGAACATTAAAATGAGAACCGTATCACAACAACCAACAATAGAAGCTAGGGAACCAAAACAAAGGCAAATTAAGTAGGCAACGAGAGTGGGAAAAGAATTATAGGTAAAAGGAACATTATGGGGGGAGGTCAGCAGGGAGAGGGAAGGGGGCCAAGGGAGGGAGATGGTACAGGAATTAAGAAGCATAGTAGGAGCAAGTGGAGTAGACAGGATGATGTTGAGAAGAACTATATGCACAACCAATGGGCATGGACTAAGGTGGGGGGGGGACTGGAAGGTGGGGTGTCACTGGGTGGAGGGGAACAAAGGGAAAAGAAATTGGGACAAGTGTAACAGCATAATCCATAAAGCATATTAAAAATAAAATTAAGAAACAAAAACAAAAACTGAAAATCCACAAAATGTACCAATGAAACAATATACATTTAAATAATCAATGGCTCAAAGAAAAATTACAAAATAATTTAGAAAATGCTTAGAAAGATGAATGAAAACCAAAACACAACATACTGAAGTTTAATGGATGCAGTGAAAGCACTGCTCTTAAGGAATTTTATAGTTTAATGCCTACATTAAGATAACCTCAAATCAGTAACCTAGTTTTATACCTTAAGAAACTAAACAAGTGTAAACTAAACCCAGAGCTAGCAAAGGAAAAAAAAAATAAAGACAAGTAAAAATAAAATAGAAAATAGAAAAGCAGAGAAATCAATAAGATAAACAGTTTGTTCTGTGAGGTTAACAAAACAGACAAAATTTAGCTAGCAAGGAGAGGAGATACAAATAATTAAAGCCAGAAAGGAAAAGTGGGGACATTAAAAGTGGGCAAGGTAAAAGATTATAAGACAACATTATGAACAACAGCAGGCCAACAAATTACATAACCTGGAAGAAAAGGACAAATTCCTTGAACACCCAAATCACCTAAATTAACTAAAAAGGAAATAGTCGGAACAGTGAAGTCTACAGAATGTTTAAAGAAGAATTAACACCAATCCTTCTGAAACACTTCCAAAAAAATGGGAGAGGAAGGAATATTACCCTAACTTGAGTAAGGCCACAGTTACTATTACCAAAGCCAAAAAAAGAGATCACGAGAAAACTATAGACCAATATTCTTTATGAATATAAATGGAAAAAAATCCTGAAAAATTTTAGCATATCAAATCCAACAGCATATGAAAAGGATTATTCACCAAACCAAGTGGGATATATGTAAAAATGCAGTGGTGGTCAACATAATAAAAATCAATGTAAAAACATATTGACTGAAAAAATAAAAACCACATGATCATCTTAGCTGATGCAAAAAATTCTCATAAAAAAAACTCATAAAACTAGGAACAGAAGGAAAATTGCTGAAATTGATAAAATTTATTTTTTTAAAACCCACAGCTAGCATTATACCCAATATGGTGAAAGACTGAAAGTTCTTTGACAAAAATGCCTGCTTTCTGCACTGCTATTCAACTTTGTACTAGAAGCTGTAGCTAGAGCTATTAGAAAAGAAAAGTAAATAAAAGGAATCAAAAGGAAAACCAAATATCCACCTGTAAAAAATGAAAGTGGATCCTTATTTTACACCATAAGTGAAAATTAACTCAATGATCAGCAACCTAAATGTGAGAGCAAAAACTAAAAAATAACTCTTAGAAGAAAACAGAAAAAAATCTTTATGGATTGAATTTGACAACAATTTCACGGATATGACACCAAAAGCAGGCAGAAAAAGCAAAAATAAATCACACTGAATCAAAATTAAGGACTTTTGTGTATCAAAGGATCCTTCCAAGAAAGAAAAAGACAACTTACAGATGGCAGAAAATATTTACAAATCACATACTTAATACCAGATTACTATACAGATGACATAAAGAATTTTCATATTTCAACAAGGAAAACCAAACAACCCAATTGAAAAATTGGTTAAGAACTTAATAGAAATTTCTCCAAAGATACACAAATGTCTGATAAGCCTATGAAAAGACACTCAACATCATTCGTCATTAGAAAAATGCAAAACAAAACCACAACAAGATACCACTTCACATTCATTAGGATGGCTATAATAAAAGAGAAAATAAATGTTGAATAGGATGTAGAACCTGGAGCACCTAAGTAGTGCTGGTGGAATGTAAAAGGGCGCAACTGCTATGAAAAACAGTATGGCAGTTCCTCAATGTGGGTTAGCTCAAGACATGACCCCTTCTACCACCTGTGATGAGGGTTGGCCAGCTGTAACTCCCTCCTTATTGTTAAAGGGTATTTCTTAGATGTCTAGCCAGTAGGGTAATCAGCTGAACTTGGGTCCCAGGTACCAGACCCCCATGGTTGCATGCTTCAATCAAGCAGAACAAGGAACTTAACCTAACTGTTATTCCTTTGAGCAGTGACCTATTCCTTTGAGCAATGACCTGGGGAATAGCAGTGACCTACTCTTTTGAGCAATGACCTGGGGAATAGTGGGAAATTTTTTGTCTATACAAGCTGTATTTCTGTCCAAGTTCCAGCACCTGCAGGAACAAGAATGCACCTGAAATGCTTTATAAACCCCCCAATCCCTAAGGTCGGGGCTGTCCACCTAAGTCCAGCTTGTGGACAGGTGGGCAGTCGCTGGCCAGCTAATAAAGGCTCTTTAAATTCTAATTTGATTGCCTCTGACCGTTTGGTTCTTGCACTTGCTCCACAACACTTATCTCTTTTTGGGAGTGGCTTCTGGTCCTGTGACTGCTTCTTGACCTTTCTTTCTGCACGTACACACTAAGGTAATGAAGTTTAAAGTCATTTGTAAAGTCATGCCACCTTTGTCTGGGACCCCTTATAAACAAGCCTCAGACTGGAGGAGGTGTGGTCTCTCTCACATCCACCCACTGTGTCAGTGCACTCCCCAGTAACATAAGTAATAAATAGCATGTCCACATCGGTTAGTCCACCGGGTGGGTTTTTTTCAAAATGTCATAAACACTTAAGCAGCTCCCTTGTTACGCTAAAAATATTAAACATAGAACTACCACATGACCCACAAATTCCTCTCCTAGCTATATATATTCAAAAGAATTGAAAGCAGAGACTAGAACAAATATTTAAACACCAATGTTCACAGCTACATTATTCAGAATAACCAAAAGATGAAAATAATCCATGTGTTCAATGACAAATGTATAAATGAAATGTGGTAAATACATACAGTGGAATATGCAGCAATTAAAAGAATTAAAATTTTTATATATGCTACGACATGAATGAACCCTGAAAATATCATACTTAGTGAAATAAGCCAGACATATGACAAATAATGCATGATTCCACTTATATGAGGTACCTAAAACATGCAAATTGATAGACAGAAAATAGAATAGAGGTAACACAGGTCCTGGGGGAAAAGGAGAAGTCAGTCTTTAACAGGTACAGTTTTCTGTAGGGAATATAAAAAGGTTTTAGGAATTGATTCTAGTGATGATTATACAACACTATAAATGTATTTAATGCATTAAACTGCACACATATGAATAGTTAAAATAAATATGATGTGTATTAAAAGTGATAAACTTGGAAATAAAAAAACACTCATCAATAACCATTCATTATATCACATGGAAACAAAAAAGGGAAATTACATACTATCTAGAAATAAAGGAAAAGAAGACAGCCACAATGGAGTATGATACATTAAGGAAACTAAAAGAACTAGAGATATATGCAACAATATGGATAATCTCAGTTATATTGAATGAAATAATCCAATCACAGAAGACTGTGTATAAATTAATGCTTTTGGAATGAAGCTAAAAAATTAAAACTAATGTATTACATATATATATAAATGTAAAGAAAGTGAAAAAAGTGGAATGCTCACATTACTGATGGGAATGTAAAATGATGCAGCAGCTATGGAAAACAGTTATGGGGTTGCTAAGTTTTTAAATAGGATTACTATGTGACCAGCAACTCCACTTCAGGATATATACTCAAATAAACTGAAACGGATATCTTAAAGAGATAGTTGAACACTCTTGTTCATTAGCAGCATTATTCAGTTGCCAAAAGGTAAAGCAACCCAAGTGTCTGATGAATGAATGGATATAGCAAAATAAAGCATATATGTACAATGAAATATTCAGCTAAAAAGGAAATTCTGAAACATGCTGTAACATAAATGAAACTTAAAAACAAATGAAATAAGCCAGTAATAAAAAGATAAATACTGTATGATTCTATCTATATGAGGTTACTTATAATAGTCAAGTTGATAGAGGCAGAAAGCAGAATGACAAGACGGCCCCTGGTCAAGATGGCAAAGTAGGTACATATGGTTCTCAAATCACCCCACAACCACATCAAAATTACAACTAAACTACAGAGCAACCATCATTCAGAAGCATCTGAAATCTAGCTGAACAGAAGTCCTCTATCAAAAAATATAAAGAAGCCATATTAACTGGAAAAAGGGGCAGAGACACAGAAGAGAGTAGTCCCACACCCATGCATGGCAATTATAACTCAGGAGGAACTGCTCGCTTTGGCAGCACATATACTAAAACTGTAACAATACAGAGATTAGCATGCCTCCTGCGCAAGAATGACATACACATTCATCAAGCATTCTACATTTTTTCCATCAAAAAAGAAAAATCAGGACGGATATCTCCGCTGTAGAGGTTCCCCCTAACAAGCAAGAGGTCCCAGCTCCACATCCGGACCCCCAGTGCAGGAAGAAAAGTCCCCATAACTTCTGTCTGTGACAATCAGAGGGGATTTTGGCTACATGTGACAGAGGGCTTCTGGAGTTCTAGGCACTCCTCTTAAGGAGTCTGTGCACGGACTTCCTCAAACTCGCTGTATTTGAGCCCCAGCAACTGAAGCAGCAGCTCATAAGGAGCCAGGAACATATAGGGAGAAACTGAATTCTCTAGCTTTAGGGCTGGAGGAGCGGCTATCTCCCAGACAGAAATACTGTCAGAGGCCATTGTTCAATTGCTGAGCCCTTCCCTCACAGAGCTGGAAGGAAGGCACTGAATTTGAGTGTCCATCAAACTGGCTAACACTGGTCACCCCACCCCAGTGATTCCCTGAGACCCTGCCTCATCAAACTTGTAGATCCATCCAAGACATTTCCAGTGACTTTTCTACATAAATGGCCTGTCTTGGCTCATGCTCACACTTTCCTAAAATCTCTCAAAAGTTGAGAAACTCCAAACAAGCAGCATCTGCCCTTGGTGCATTCTGAAGCTCTTGCCAAGTGGCCACAGACCCGGCACTAGTGGCAGCAAGCCTCGATTTGCAGCTTGGCCTCTCTTCGGCACCTCAAAGCCCATCTACAGGTCACTTTTAGCTCATACCAGGTGGTCCCAGACACGGTATAGGTGCCAGCTGATCTTGGCCTACACTTCCCAGGGGACCCCAGAACCAGTGCACCCAGAAGACAATTTCTGGACAGCTTCAGACCACACTGTATCACCACCAAACCAACTCCATGAGTGACACGCTCAAAGTGTAGACACATAGGGCCCCACAACCCCAGGAAAGCAAGTCTTGCTCCATGGGGTCATCCCCTGCACAGCAGATTCTCTACTGTAGTCAATCAGGCTGGGGGTAAATCCTTTCCACTGACATACCAGCAGTAATCAAGGCTCAACTAAAACAGGAGGGTACACATAGCTGATGGTGGGGGTCGGGGGGAATACCTGGAGCACCCAGTTTGCATAACCAGGGAGGCTGCACCACTGGGCCCTACAGGACACATACTACATAAGGCCACTCTACCAAGATCAGAAGACGTAATACCTAATATATAGAAACAAACACAGGAACGCAGCATAAATGAGGCAACAAAAAAACCATGTCCCAAATGAAAGAAGAGAACTAAAGTCCAGAAAAAGAACTAAATAAAATGGAGACAAAGAATCTACTAGATGTGGATTATACACACTGGTATTAAGAATGCTCAGTGAGCTTAGGGGAAGAGTAAATGAACTTAGTGAGAACTTGAAAAAAAAGAGATAGAAAGCATTAAAAAAAAAAATCACTCAAACATGAGAAATACAATAACTGAAATGAAGAACTCACTACAGGGAGTTAACAGTAAAACAGATGAAGCAGAGGATCAGATCAGAAATTTGGAAGAAAGCAGAAAACACCCAATCAGAACAGGAAAAAAAAAAAAAAAGATTCCAACATAATAAGAATAGTATTAAGCCTCTAGGACAACTTTAAGCATACTAACAATCCTATCATGGGGGTGCTGGAAGGAGAAAAGTGAAAGCAAGGAATTAAAAAACTATTTGAAGAAGTAGTGATGAAAGTGTCCTAACTCATTGAAAAAAATAGACATACCAATCCAGGAAACACAGATTTCCAAACAAGATGAACCCAGAGGTCCACACCAAGACTCATAATTAAAATGCAAAAGGTTAAAGACATAGAAAGAATCTTAAAAGTAGCAAGAGAAAAGCAGTTAAGTTACCTACAAGAGAAATCCCATAAGTACAAGAGAAATCCCATAAGAAGGTCAGCTGATTTCTCAACAGAAACTTTGCAGGTCAAAAGAAACTGGCAAGAAATATTCAAAGTGATGAAAAGGAAGGACCCACACCCAAGATTGCTCTACTCAGCAAAGCTATCGTTTAGAATCAAAGACTAGAACTTCTCAGACAAGTAAAAAGCTAAGGACTTCATCAACACCAAACCAGTATTGCAAGATGTTAAAAAATCTTCTTGAAGAAAAAGAAAAAAAAAGATCAAAACTATGAGCAATAACAAGGCAATAAGCCCTGGCTGGTGTGGCTCAGTACATTGAGTGCCATCCTGTGAACCAAAGGGTCACTAGTATGATTCCCCATCAGGGCACATGCCTGGGTTGCAGGCCAGGTCCCCAGTTGGGGGTGTGAGAGAGGCAACCATACATTGATGTTTTTCTCCCTCTCTTCCTCTCTCCCTTCTCCTCTCTCTAAAAATAAAAATAAATAAAATACCTTTTTAAAAGATGGCAATAAATACATATCTATCAATAATTACTTTAAATGCAAATGGAGTAAATGCTCCAATCAAGACACAGGATGGCTGAATGGATGAGAAAACAATGCCCATAGGTATACTGTCTAGAGACTCATTTCAGACTGAAAGACATACACAGACTGAAAGTAAAAGGATGGAAAAAGATATTTCATGAAACTGGAAATGAATAAAAAGCTGGTGTAGCAATACTTATACCAGAAAAATGCACTTTCAAACAAAGGCTATAACAAGAGACAAAGAAGAGCCCAGTAATTCCACTTCTGGGTGTTTATCCAAAGAAACTTAAAACACCAATTTGAAAAGGCATCTCCATCCATGTGTTCATTGTAGCATTATTTATAAGAGCCAAGATACAGAAGCAACCTAAGTGCCCATCAACAGATAAATGGATAAAGAAGTGGTACATATATACAATAGAACATTATTCTGCCATAATAAAGAATGAAATCTTACCATTTATGACAGCATAATGAACCTAGAGGGTATCATGTGAAGTGAGTGTAGTCAGAGAAAAACAAGTACCAAATGATTTTACTTATATGCAAAATCTAAAGAACAAAATAAATTAACAAACAAAACAGAAACAGACTCATAGATACAAAGAACATTTTGACAGTTGCCAGAGTGATGAGGGCTTAGAGGGATGGGTAAAAAAGATGAGTGGATTAAGAAGCACAAATTGGTAGTAACAAAACAATCACGAGGATTTAAAGTATAGCATGTGGAATATAGTCAATAATATTGTTTTAAGTATATATGGTGCCAGAGGGTACTAGATTTATTGGTGTGATCACTCATAGTATATATAAATGTCTAATCACCGAGTTATAAATTTGAAACTAATATAATATTGTTCATCAGCTATAATTTAAAAATAGTTATTTATAAATAAATAAATATTATCTTTTCATAGAAAATTTAAAGAAAATGCAAATAAACTTACTCTGTCACAATGTAGAACAATACCCTTCGAACTTTCTGCCCTTTCTTTCTCTTTATCAATCCTCAAAGTATTAGAGGAAAATGGTAACGCACCATCTACATGCCTTCTACTATTTCCATCACCTATAGAATTACCTAAAATATATTAAAATAAAGCAATGTCAGTTTCAGCAATCTAATGTAGTAACTTTTTGATATTCAAATTATTTTATGTAAACCTAATACTTAACATTCACGTGACAAATATATCAATTTGTATATGAGATAAAAATAACCAACAGTATGTGGTAACAATAAATGTGCTAAACTGCTACCATACAGAGAATTCATTTCAATTCCTCAGGCATCTGAGTAGAGCACAATCATTCATAATATACAAGCAAGAAAGAGAGGCTACAAGATTCCTAATAATACCAATGGACTCAGGTATTATCAAAAGCTCTTTAGAGTACACTTTCCCTCTCAGGAGCCCTCTGTGCCTTTCTTCTTCCCCCAGGGACATTACTTTTGCCTTTCTCTTCCCTAAGCTCCAAAGGCCTTTCTTCTGCCTCTGAAACTTGTTTCCTGAGCCTACGCAATCCAGCTGGCTCATTTCTACTACTTCTGCAATTTTCTAAATAAATTTTATCTAATAATTTGGAAAAAAAGCACTCTGAAAAGTTTTAGACATTCAAGCTTTTTGCGAACACAAGGGTTAATACATATTAAATGATACCAAAGAAACGAGAATTTTTGCAAAAATGCAAAGTTAAACAGAATTTAAGAACAAAGGAATTATATCAATACTTACTGATCCCAGGTAGACAAACAATATGGCCTTCCTCAGACTCCTTGTGAGTTGTTTCAGAATGTCCTGAAGAGTGTGAGCCATGGGAAATCAGAAAGCTATTATTCTCTGACTGAGATTTACAGTTTAAACAACTGTTTTTATTTGCCTGTTGAAAAAGAATCTTAGCTTTATGAATTTTTAAAAATAAAAACAAACATTTTGAGGGGTAAAATATGGGGAGCAGAGAATGTCTTCTTCATAGAAGGACACCAGGTAGTTAATGTAACCACCAACATAAAAATTGTTTCTGGGAGGCCTCAGCAATGATACTAAATCCAGTCCATAAAGTACTGTTCAGGAATCCGAATGTTCACATGAACTTGATCTACCATCCCACAAATGATTTACTTATAACAAAGGGGGGAAAAAAAGGCATCTTCACAAGAAGATATCTGGCCAACACATTAACCAAAATAATCAGAAACAACTTCACCAATAATGCAACAGACTTATATGTCTCCTGAGTGACGCTATGAGATGTACAGAACATCACCCATGTTTAATCTTAATCTGTTCATGAGAAAAATGTTTAGTTTGAATTCATGCCAAAATATTTAATGTAATCAGAAGAAGAAAAATCGGGTCATTTTATAAAACAACAGGTCTAGATTTTACAAAATAGTTTAATAGCCCTGGCTGGTGTGGCTCAGTTGGTTGGAGCACCTTCCATAAACAGAAAGGAAACAAGTTCAATTCTGGTCAGGGCACATACCTAGGTTGAGGGTTTGGTCCCTAGTCGGGGCACATACAAGAGGCAACCAACTGATATTTCTCTCCCCCACTCTCTCCCCCCATTCCCCCTCTCTAAGACCAATAAGCATATCCTTGGATGAGGATAAAAAAATGTTTAATGACATCAAAGAACTACTCCAAACTGAAAGAATAGAGACATGACAACCAAATGCAAGTGTAATCCTTGATTAAAGCTAGATCAAAAACAACAGAAGTAGAGAACATTCTGGAGACAACTAGGTAAATTTGAATATAATCTGTATATTAATTTAAATTACTGCATCAAAATTAGATAACAGTTGAAATTATGTAGGAAAATGTTCTTATTTGCAGGAGATAAATGCTTAAGTATTAGGGTAGAATGTCATAATATATGCAACTTACTTCCAAATGATTCAGGAATAAAGCACTTAGAGGGGAACAAAGAAAATGCAAAGATGGCAAAAATATTAACTATCAGTTAATCTGGATGTAGGGTATATAGATATTCACTGTACTATTCTTTTAATTTTTCTGTATGTGAATGGAAAGGTAAGAAGAAGCAGGAAAGGTGTTTCTCCTCAGTTTATATCAGGGAAAAATAAGAGTCCAAAGAAAACCAAAAGCTTAAGTTCTATCCTAATATTCAATAATACCAGTAAGTTTTCTAATTTCAGATATGTGAAAAACCATAACAAATGGAACATACCTGACTGGTATCACTTATATGTAACTTAAAATCCATTTTTTGAGGTTCCTGTCCTTCAAAGTCTTCATATATCATTTCTGGAATTGCCAGTTTCTCAAAATAAGCCTCCAAATGATCATCATAAAACTCTTCATCATCAATATCATCATCTATTAATAAAAAGAGGAAAAACAGAACAGACTTTAAAGTAGTGACTGAACTATAATCTAAAAGGTTAATAAGACATGTAAGTAAATGGTCTATATGATTTTAACACTTGACATGAAAAAAATTGTAATTTTAGCCTATAAATTATTAAAAGCATTCCAATATGCAAGGTCAGTCTGGAAAATGTCCAGCCATTGTTAATATAATGAGAATGGTTTGTATGACATCTATGTAACCAGGAAGCCAAGAGGAGTGCACTGGAATGTGCATATGTGAACGATGATGACTTCACTGTACTAGTCAGTGGAAATGGTTAGACGCCTTTGAGTGAGCATGTGTACTGTGCAAGCTGTCTCATTCAAAATGACTGAGAGTAGAGCAACAAATCTACATCAAATTTTGCGTTTTCTGCCACAGAAACTATTCAGATGATTCAGAAGACCACAGCTATGGGCAACTGGTAATTGGCAGCTTCATCACAACATGCCTGTTCATGCTCATGCATCATGTCTCGTGCAGAGTTTTTTGGCAAAACATCAAATCAACCAGGTGACTCAGCCCTGCTATAGCCCAGATTTGGTGCCCTGCAACTTCTGGCTTTTCCCAGAACTAAAATTACCTTTGAAAGGGAAGAGATTTCAGACCTTTGATGAGATTCAGTAAAATACAACGGGGCAACTGATGGCAACTGGGAGAATTGTGTGAGGTCCTAAGGTACCTAATTTGAAGGAAACTAAGGCATCATTGTCCTATATATGTTTCTTATGTCTTGTATCTTCTTCAATAAACATCTCTATTTTTCATATTTTGCGACTAGATACTTTCTGGACAGATCTTGTGATATATTTAACTTGCTTTGAACGGATAACACAGAAATAAACCCTCCTACACAGCACCAGTTAAGGTATAATAAATGTGGCATTAAAGATCACTAGAAAAAGGATTACTCAGGAAATGGAGTGGCAAATGGGTAACTCTATCAAAAAAGAATAGATAAGCCAATCATAAAAGTAAAAATAAGTTCTAGGTGAATTAATAATTAAGTGTAAAATGAAACTTCAAACAGTATCTGACCTTCAAAACGAAGAAATTAAGGAAAAATAATATAACAAAGTTTTGGACACTAATAGGTATGATTAAAAATACCAGCCCTGGTTGGTGTGGCTTAGGGGACTGAGTGCCAATCTGCAAACTAAAGGATTGCAGTTACAATTCCCAGTCAGGGCACATGGCTGGGCTGTGGGCCAGGTCCCCAGTTGAGGGCGTGCGAGAGACAATCATACATTTATCTCCCTTCCTTCCGCTCTCTCTAAAATTAAATAAAATCTTAAAAAATAAAAAATAAAAAATAAAAATATTCAACTTCTACCAAAACCAGAAAGTTGCAAATAAAGAAATAAAACAGACTTCCAGCCAAGATGGAGACATAGACAGACACACTGCGTCTCCCTACATAACTAAGAAGGAATACAATTACCTCAAAACTAGAAACAACCAAAAGTTCCAGAAAGTCAAACTGCATGGAAGTCCAGCAAACAAAGATATAAAGGAAAAATCCTCATCTAGACAGGTAGGAGGGGTGGAGCCGGGGCAGAGAGGACCCGATGTGGTGGTGGCAGTGGCAGGCTGGCAGAAAGCCAATCATGTATTTTTAAAAGTCAGGAGAGAAACCTGGGGAGCGATCCCAGCTCCTCACCAGACTGTGCAGCTCACAGTCCCAACACCAGGGAAAAATCAAGCCTCATTGCTGCTGACTGTGCAAACCAGTCGGGGTTGGGGTGGAGGCAGAAACTGCCAGTCTCTCAGCATAGTCGGCTTCTTTAAAGAGCCCCCACAGTCCCAGAACATCCACAGACCTACCCACTCTGGGAACAACCTCCAGGGTAACAGCTAGAGGGGCGCCAGTCCCATATGGAAGTGGGACAAGTACCTGGAAAAGGGGCGAGTGCTGGGCAAGCGGTACTGTTCCCTCTAAGACCCCTCTCCCACATACAGTGCCACAACGTGGTGAAACAGGTTGCCCTGTACTAACGAATACCTAAGGCTCCGCACCTTACAATGTAACAGGAGCAACAGCTCTACCTAAGACACAGAGGCAAATAAACACAGGAGTCTGTCAAGATGAGGAGACAGATAAGTATGGCCCAAAAGGGGAAACGGATCAAGGTTCCAGTGGGAGAACTAAGGGACAAGGAAATAGCCAACCTAACAGATGCAGAATTCCAAACATCGGTGATAAAGATGCTCACAGATATGCTTGGCAGATATGCTTGAGTACGGCAAACGCGTAAGAGAAGGAGTGAAGGCTATGCTAAGTGAAACGAAGGAAAATCCACACAAAACCAATGGTGAAGGGAAGAAAACTGGAGTTCTAATCAATGATTTAGAACATATGGAAGAAAAAAAGTCAACCAGTACAGAACGAGGAAACGAGAATTGAAAAAAATGAGGAGAGGCTTGGGAACCTCTGGGACAACTTGAAATGTGCCAACATCTGAATCATAGGGGTGCCAGAAGGAGAAGAGGAAGAGCAAGAAATCAAAAACTTATGTGAAAAAATAATGGGAGGAAAACGTCCTAAATTTGGTGAAGGAAATAGACATACAAGTCCAGAAAGCACAGAGAGTCCTGGAAGAGCTGAACCCAGTGGGGACACCAAGACACATCATGATTAAAATGCCAAAGGTTCAAGATAAAGAGAGAATCCTAAAAGCAGCAAGAGAGAAGCAGAGAGTTGCCTACAAAGGGGTGCCTATAAGACTATCAGCTGATTTCTCAAAAAGACACTTTACAGGCAAGAAGGGACTGGCAAGAAGTATTCAATGTGATGTAAAGCAACCTACAACCAAGATTACTCTATCCAGCAAAGCTATCATTTAGAATGGAAGGGCAGATGAAGTGCTTCCCAGACAAGGTAAAAGTAAAGAGTTCACCATCACCAAGCCATTATTATATGAAATGTCAAAGGGATTTTACTTAAGAAAAAGATCAAACTATCAACACTAAAATGACAACAAACTCACAACTATCAACAATTGAATCTAAAAAATAAAAAGAAAATCCAACTAAGCAAACCAGAATAGGACCAGAATCATAGATATGGGGATCATTTGGAGGGTTATCAGCTGGGAGGGGGGTGGGGGAGAAATGGGGATATGGTGCAGGGATTAAGAAGCATAATGGATTGGTACAAAATAGACAGGGGGAAGTTAATAACATAGGAAAGGGTGAAGCCAAAGAAATTACATGCACAACCCATGGACATGAACTAAGTGGGGGTTGGGATTGCTCGAGGGAAGGGGCGTACTGGACAAAGGGGAGGAAAGGGGAAAAAAACTGGAACTACTGTAACAACATAATCAATAAAATATACTTTAAAAAAATTTTTTAATAAGAAATAAAATACTGACAGGTTTTTTAAAATTGTTTTTTGAGGGTTTTTTGGGGGGAGTGGGGGGTATGTTAATATTTTAACAACCAGCTCGACAGAGGCAAGATAAAACTAGAACACTTAATCACTTGTACAGTATTGTAAGTTATCACTACCTTTTCAAGAGGATAATTTTGCAATGAACATTAAGAGCCTTAAAAATACTCATAACCTTTGACTTAGTTATTTTACCTCTACAACTCTAGCGAACAAAATAAAAATATGTATAAATTCAGGTCAACAATTCCTTATTCAAAATTCCACCATTCAAAAATATCTAAAAACTTGAACAGCAAAATCTGTCCTGAATTTAGTTTCTATTGATCTATTGATTGGCCTTCAGAGTCATGAATAATTTGATCCCTGCCTACTTTTGTGGACTATTCCCCAATTCAGACTCCTACGAGTACTGTAATCGTGACACACAAAACCACTGGCTATTCCCCAAACATGGTCTATATGCCCCCTCAACTCATAGGGCCTTCTGCTGAAATTGTTCTCACTTCCTGAAATGTACTTCTCTTCCCACATCTACCTTAAGGTCTTTCACAGGCCTTTTCAAGAATAAAAATTGTATCCTCTTTCATTAAAGTTTCACAGTTATCTTCCTCAATCAGAATTAGTCACCCTCCCATGATTTCTGCACAATTTGTACTGTTGAGATACACGTAACACAGTTGGATGTTTAGCTATGCATCTCTTTTCTTACTTGGAAAGCAGAAACTAAGTATTTAATGGTTTCCTCAACTTCTCAACATAGTGCTTTATACTGAGTGGAACCTAGGGTTAGTACTTTGTACCCTCGTGATACTAAACTCAGGGATAAGCATAATATGAGAACTGATACACGTAAATGTTTTTAAAAATTCCATCACTGAACAGAAGTGACCATTTGAGTGCTGGTGGGTTAAGAAGTAAAGGAGAAGGCAAAGAAACAAAAAGCTGGTGTAAGAACTACTGCAGCCAAGAAGCAGAAAGACATGAGTGGCAAGGTAAGGGCTAGGGACACACAAATTATTTTATGGTACCTACCAGAAGAATCTTCCAAGCTTGTCAATGACATGAGTTTCTCATTTTCTATTAAACTAGTATGGCTTAAGTCACAGTTTGTATTCTTCTCCTCAAAATGTTTTCCAGTATCAAGAAGAGCAAGCTGTAAGAAATAAAACACATGTAAGAGAAGCACACTTGCTGCTTTGAACACCATAGTACAAGGCTGCAAAAAGGACTCCCAATGTGCTCAGTATTTGTAATTCATAATTTAGGTAATGAAGGTCTAGTTGTTTTGCATTTGTTAATAATCTTCCTATCCTGATGCCACCTCCCTTCCATGACCCACACAGTAAGACATCCTTAAAATTTATTATCTCAAAACATGCACATGCTCAGAAAACCTAGTAATATAGTTGGTACTAATACACAATTGAATTTCAGCAGCACAGGTTTGCAATAGGAAGTGAAAATAACAGCAAAGCTGGACTCAGCAACCTACAATGGAACAAAGTTTCTCTGTCCTTCAACCCAGGGACCATGTACCCCTAAGTATGCTCAGGTTCAGAATACAATGTAACAATTTTCTAAGTGTTGATTTTATTTCACAATCATATTATATATCAAACAATACCAACTTAAGAATTAGATTGCAAAATGCACAATAATTTTTAAGATTAAAAATATGGACTCTCAATGTAACTGCACACTTGTATAGGGCAGTGCTGCGATAATGCACATTGCATAAGCTCATAAAGCTCTAAGGCACCAGGGGTACCAGAAGCTGCTGTTGTGGAATACAGGTTCTCTGTGTTAGAATTTTTCAGAATAAAAAATTAGGGAAAATTTGTATCAGGAAGAACAATATGTAAAACACCTCTGTGTTTTTTGATCATGGATGCTATTGAGAACTCTGTCCACTCTGCCATGCCTGTTACCTTACATATGGGCCCACTGAACTAGAGAGACCCAGGAAAACGTCCTTATTCTGCTAAAGTGGTATAGTTCTTACAGTTTAGATGAGACCTGCAAAACACATTTCTTTCACTGCCTTGGATAACAGGACAATCAAAGCTAAATCAAAAGTGAAATCCAGTAGTAGCTCCCTTTATTCTAGGTTTTTAAATATTTATTTTCCTTCTGCTCTCACTTCTTCACCCTCTTTTATCAAATATCTCATGTTTCTATACTTGTTTTGCTTCCCAGTTTTATGGTCTGTCTCTTATTATCAATAATTTCTAATGTTTTCAGGAAGTCCAATTCTTTAACCATTAAGCAAATAAATTACATATCAAAGGGAAAAGTTATGTTCTCTCTCTTTATAATCCATTTTTTCCCTAAATGTTCAAAGAAATCATGCTTTCTGACTCAATTTCAATTTGACTGCACCTGAACTTCCTATAAAAAGCACGTTTCACACTTCAAAGTTAGTGGTTACATACAGGGAGCAAGCTTACAGAACAGAGGTCAACATTTTCTATAAAGGGCCAAATTATAAATATTCCAGGTTTTGTCAGCATACCCTGTCATAACTTTTCAACTCAGCTGTCAGAGCCATAAACGAAACAGAAACATATGAGCATGGCTGTGTTCCAAAAGAACTTTGCAAAAAACAGGCAACAGATTGGATTTAGACAATGAGCTACAGTTTGCCAACCCCTGGCAAAGGGAAAAAACTCTTTCATAATCATTTTATAAAAACTATCTTAAAAATTCTTATGAAAGTAAAATGAAAATTGCAACTTTCTTTTTAAGTTTTAAAAGTCCTTAGCTTGTATTTTATAAACAAGTCTCATAAATATGAGACTATAGGCCTAAAATCCCAGTTCACTGTTTATATTGGACATAAACAATTTAACTGCTCAACATCCCTTCCTTTGGGGAGCCCACGTCTTTTTACTTCACATGGTCCTAGTAGTGTTGTCAGTCACATCCACTATCTGTGCATATATAGACACTGGTGCACATGTACACACTAAAGTAAACATAAAGTCAACCTCATAAATCAATGTTTTACCTCAATTTACCTCTTTGCTCAGTGATTTACATAGGGGAAGACATATGACCCAAGTGAGCTCATTAGAGTTGTGCTCTATATTTTCTCTTTTTAATTTACCCCAAAGAAAGATCATGCTCTTTTTTTTTTTTTTTTATCACGGATATTAAGAGTGTGTGCTTAGGCTACCTACAAGTGAAGATAGCTTTCCTATCATTTAACAAATTATTGAGTATGTGCCAACTATGTGCTAGGCACTCAGGATACACTAAACAAAACAAAAAAGGACTCCTTACCTTCATGGAGCCAACATTCTAGAGGGAACCAGCAAGCAGAGGGGCAGCCAGTCCTGATGACACAAAAAGCCCAGGAATACACAGCCCCTGGACCAACACTACTCTCAACTTCCTAGTTACTTGAAGCAGTGCCTTGGATTTTTGTTATTTACAAGTAGAAGACTTCTATTATTAGTACTACTTAGCACTTACATGCAAAATAGAAACTTTCACTCTGCTAACTCCAGAAATTAATTACAAACATAAAACGTTACCTTGTTCTCCTTATTATTCATCCATGATTGTAAATAAAAATCAATAGATGAGTCTATTAAAAAACAAAACAAAAACTGAGAAACCAAGTTATTTTATCAACTAAATACCCAAGAATATCTAAAAATAGCAAATTAATGAACTAAACACTTTTCCCTTTAAATAGAACACAGTACATATAAATAATGCTCTGGAACCCATCATTAGTCAAATAAGTTAGAAAACTATTATAATGAGAAGTGTAAAAAATTATACACATGTCCAACAATTTAATATGAATCTAATCAACATTTAAAGCTAGCTTCTGCTTCATAGAGGGTATGAGGAAGAGAGAAAAAAAATGACACTCATGAGTAAGCAATAGAATCCAAATACTGGTACGATCTACAGGGTGACTGACCTAGTCCATCTCAACAAGACACTGTGTCTCTGTCCACAACTAAGAAGGAATACAACTACTTCAAAACTAGAAACATCCAGAAGTTCCAGAAAATTGAGCTGCATGGAAGTCCAACAAAGATATAAAGAAGAAATATTCATCCAGACAGGTAGGAGGGAAGGAGCTGGGGTGGAGAGAACGTGGTGTGGCAACGGTAGCAGCAGGCAGGCAGAAAGTGCAGGCACACGTTTTAAAAAGTAGGGTGGGATATCTGGGGAGTGCTCCCAGCACCGGACCAGACTGAGCAGCTCATGATTCCAGAGCTGGGGAAAATAAAGCCTCATTGCTTCTGACTGTTGGGGCGGAGGAAGAAACTGCTGGTCTCTCAGTAGAATCCTCTTGATTAAAGGGCTGCCACGGTCCCAAAATGTCCGCAGACCCACCCATTCTGGGAACAACGGCCTGGGCAACAGCTAGAGAGGTGCCAGTCCAAATAGAAGTGGAAAAAGTGCCTGGAAAAGGAGCGAGTGCTAAAAAAGCAGGCATTGTTCCCTCTCAGAACCCTCCCCCACATACAGTGCCACAACATAGTAAAACTGGTAGAACTGTACTGACAAACACCTAAGACTCCACACCTTAAACGTAACAGGTGCAACAGCTCTACCTAAGACACAGAGGCAAACACAGGAGTCTGTCAAGTTGAGGTGACAGAGAAGTATGGCCCAAAAGAGGGAATGGATCAAGATTCCAGTGGGAGAACTGAGCGACGAGGAGACAGCCAACCTAACAGACGCAGAGTTCAAAACACTGGTGATAAGGATGCTCACAGGCTTGACAGATACACTTAAGTACAGCAAACACATAAGAAAAGAAGTGAAGGCTATGCTAAATGAAATAAAGGAAAATCCACACAAAGCCAATGGTAAAGGGAAGGAAATTAGGGATCACATCAATGATTTGGAACATAAGGAAGAAAAAAAGTCAACCAGTACAGAATGAGGAAACAAGAATTGAAAAAAATGAGGAGAAGCTTGGGAACCACTGGGACAACTTTAAACGTGCCACCATTTAAATCATAGGGGTGCCAGAAGGAGAAGAAGAAGAGCAAGAAATTGAAAAATTATGTAAAAAAATAATGAAGGAAAACTTCACAAATTTGGTGAAAGAAATAGACATACAAGTCCAGGAAGCACAGAGAGTCCCAAACAAGCTAGACCCAAAGAGGACCACACCAAGACACATCATGATTAAAATGCCAAAGGTTCAAGATTAAAAGCAGAAAGAGAAAAGCAGAGAGTTACCTACAAAGGGGTGCCTATAAGACTATCAGCTGATTTCTCAAAAGAAACTTTGCAACAAGAAGGGAATGGCAAGAAGTATTCAATATGATGAAAAGCAAGGACCTACAACCAAGACTACCCTATCCAGCAAAGCTATCATTTAGAATGGAAGGGTAGAAAAAGTGCTTTCTAGACAAGGTAAAGCTAAAGGAGTTCATCATCACCAAGTCATTATATGAAATGTTACAGGAAATTATTTAAGAAAAAGATGATCAGAACTATGAACATTAAAATGACAATAAACTCACAACTATCAACAACTGAATCTGAAAAAATAAAAACAAAATCCAACTAAGCAAACCAGAATAGGAACAGAATCATAGGTTTGGGGATCATTTGGAGGGTTGGAACAGAATCATAGGTTTGGGGATCATTTGGAGGGTTATTGCTGGGAGAGGGAAGGCAGAGAAATGGGGAAATGGTGCAGGGATGAAGAAGCATAACTGGTTGGTACAAAATAGAAGGGGGAAGTTATGAATAATATAGGAAAGGGTGAAGCCAAAGAACTTATATGCACGAACCATGGACATGAACTAAGGGGGGTGAACTGCTGGAGGGAAGGGTGGTACTGGGTGGAGAGGAGCAAAGGGAAAAAAAAAATGGAACTACTGTAACAACATAATCAATAAAATACACTTTAATAAAAGTAAAAAGAAAGAAACATACTTAAGACTCAATTTTTAAAAAAATTAAGTTGGTTAGTGGTATTAATAACACTGTGGTTATGTGAGAAAATGTCTGTCAGAGATGCACACTGAAATATATAGGAATAAAATGTCTGGAATTTTTAAATAACATAAGAAAAAAATTACTAAAAAACCAGAAGAGATGAATCAAGTATGAGAAATATTATACTAACTGAAACTGTGGGATAGGTATATCGGAGTTTTTAACTGATATAAAATCTACATATCATAAAATCACCCTCTGAAAGTGTAAAATTTAGTGGTTTTTAGTATATTCACAAGGTTGTGCAACCATATTTACTCTAATCCCAAAATGGTGTCATTACTTGGGAGAAACACTATATCCATTAGCAGTCATGCCTCATTCTCCCCTCCCTCAGGCTCTAGAAACCACTAGTCTGCATTCTGTATCAATTTGCCTATTATGTATCTATAGATTTACCTATGGATAAATAGAATTATACAACATAGGACCCTTTGTGTCTGTCCTCTTTCACTGAGCATAATGATTTTCCAAGATTCATCCATAATAAGAGTACTTATTAATACTTCACTCCTTTTTATGGCTGGATACCTCTCCATTGCATGGACAAACTACATTTTGTTTATACACTCATCATTTGATGGAGATTTAAGTTTTTTCCACTTGTTGGCTATTGTGACTAATGATACTATGATATAGTCATGTCAAAGTTTTAATAAGGACACATATTTTCATTTTCCTTGGGTATACATTTACAACTAGAGTTGTTATATTACATACATAGTTAACGTTATGTTTAACACTTGAAAAAACTCAAACCATTGGGTTGGCCAAGAAATTCATACAATGGCTCTAGTAGCAATTAGCTTGTCTTTAACTTCATTCAAAACACTTTTGTTATATTGTATTGGGACAGCTGTCATATCAGCGTGCGTTTAGAAAAGAAAACCTTATCAAAACTGGTGAAATATTGTGCAGCCATTTTAATACTGAAGATGGAAGAAGATATGCAACCTTTTTGGCATATTTTGCTTTAGTATTCAAGAAAGGTAAAATGCAACAGAACCACAAGAACAGATTTGTGAAGTGTATAGAGAAGGTGCTATGCCTGATCAAACGTGTCAAAAGTGGTTTGTGTAGTTTCTTGGTACTATTCGTCTTTTGACCATATAATTCCTTGCTGTGAGGCTGTCTTATGCATTGGAAGATGTTTAGCAGCACCCCTGGCTTCTTCCCACCAGAAGCCAATAGTGGGAGATAGCCAACATACTCAAAATACCCAAATCAATAAACTTATTGGTGAAAATGAAAAATGTGTCTTATTTTATGGAAAAAAATAAACAGACTTTTTGGCCAACCCAATATTTTCATAGCAGCTGTACGATTTTACATCCCCACCAGCAATGAATGAGGGTTTTAATTTCTCCATATCCTTACCAATATTTACTATTGTCCATCTTTTTTATTATTAGCTATTCTAGTAGGTGTGAAATGGTACCTCATGAACTAAAGATGTTGAGCATCTTTTCATGTTTACTGGCCATTTGTACAACTTTATTTTTTTAATTTATTATTTTTATTTTTTTACAATTTTATTTATTTGTTTATTTATTTATTTATTTATTTTTTAGAGAGAAGGGAAAGAAGAGAGGGAGAGAAACATCACTGTGCGGTTGCCTCTCATGCGCCCCCAACTGGGGACCTGATGTGAAACCTAGTCATGTACCCTGACTGGGAATCGAACCAGCGACACTTGGGTCATAGACCGATGCTCAATCCACTGAGCCACAGCAGCCAGGGTTGTACAACTTCTTTACAGAAACGTTTATTGAAATCCTTTGCCCATTTACACACAGTATCAGGTTGTCTTTTCATTGAGTTTTAAGACTTCTTTATATATTTTGAATGCTAGTCCCTTACCATATATAAATTTTCATATATTTTCTCCCAAATTATGGATGCCTTATTCACTGTTTTGATAGTGTCATTTGAAGCACAAAAGTTTTCAGTTTTGATAAAGTCCAATTTATCTAGTTTTTCTTCTATGGCTTGTGAGTGTGAGGAGTTAATACTATTCTACTTTCACACAGATTTGACATTTTTCATAAAGAAAAATACAAACAGCCCTTCAATTTTTTAACATGAACATATAAATATGAATTCATTCATCAATCTTAAAATATGGCTCAAGCAAGGCCTTTTGAGTACTGAATCAGTTTGGAGTTATACAGTATCTTTGCTACATAAACTTATACATATTTTTCAATTTCTAGTCTTAATTTCTTTGAAAAAGAGAATATAGAGTACTTAAAAGCAATCTGACAGAAGTTTATAAAATTATATATTTTACAATTTTCTCCACATTTTTGTAGTTTCTCTCCCATATCTAATTTGAAGCAATTTTTCATATTATTCCAAAGTGTTCAACTTTGTTTTCTTAGAAAAAATATTTTGAATTTATAATTTTTATAAAAATAAGTTTAGGAACAAAAATGACAGTTAATAAGTATATAAATTAGTGAAGAAAACTGTAAAAGGTATTAAAAATAGCCTCCTTATCTTGAACACAGTGTGCTATAGCTACCAGAGAGCATGGTTTCCAAAGGAAAGGAGATTTCAGCTTAATCAGTAAAGACAATTAAGAAATTGATTTTAAGAAACCTTTTCCTATTAAGGATTATAAACATAATGTGAATAGTAAATGTCAAACCAAAGTATTTTCAGTTGACAGTATCATAGCTTAAGATAAATACCAGTCCAAAGATAGAGAAATGAGAAAGGAAAATAAAATATATACATTAAGAAATAAGTTCTTATACTTCAGTACCTTGCACTTGTTCCAGTGGTAATATCCTAAGACAAGGATCTTGACTCTGAAAGGATTCTGCAGTTTTAGCCTCCTTCTCATCTGTTTTTGCTAGGTAGCTGGGAACAGCTGATTCCTTGAGGACAGCATCCAACAAATGTTGACTTTCTATATGGTTCTCTCTCCTAGAGACAGAGTTTTTAAATGAGGGAACAGAATAATAATGAAGTGTTAGTCACCTTGGGTAAATCTATGAAATATCCATTAATCAGTCATGTATTTTATCTCTCAAAAAAGTAAATACAATAAAAAGAAACATTTCTGGAACTGTCCAGAAACTACAACTGGTAACACGGTGGGTTTCCTAGGAATTGTGCTATCATTTTGGGTCCAGTAATGGAGAGACAGTCTACCAAAATCAAAAAACATTATCATACTGCCCTTGTGCCTCTCAAGTGATAAGGTTTTTTTTCTTTCCCAAATAAGTATCTCTGAATCTATCATATCGAGAGAAAAAGTCAGCTTTCTAAAAACAAGATAGACTTAAAGGATACTGCTATATTTGCCAAACAGCTAATTATCTGAATTACTAAATGGTTTTAAAGTTTTACTGTTAGCCCCTGCCACTGTTCTTATCCCCACTTTTCTATCTACCTCTGTTGTTTTATGTATAGATGAAAATGTTTTTCCTCAAAGACAGTTTTCCTCCCAATCTACTGCAAAAGCTCTTGGGTCTGTCGCAGCTCACGGAATCATTTCACCAATAGGAGGGGTAGGGATGGAACTGCAGGAAAAAGCCTCTATATGCAACAAATTTATCATTTGACCAACTGGGCCAGGCTTAGATCTGCCAGGACAGATGAAAAAAAAGTAGCCCTTCCATATATTCCAAATTCTAACCCTTTTTGGCTATGGCAACTCTCCAAATCTAACTTATTTCCCAGTTCTCTACCTCTTTACTGGAGCTGTAATAAAAAGCCACTAGCTTAATCTGATGGTGCATTCATAAGCAGATATAGAAAAGTTTTACCTCAATCAAATAAAAGCTGATAAAAGAAGGGACAGGGGTAGGCAGAAAGCCTATAAATGGCTACAAAGTAATGTGACAGAGAAGACAAAAAAAGGAAGTAGAGGAAGGGGGTAAGATGGTGACATGAAATATAATAAATAAAAAACAAGTCAGGGCATTGTTAAAGGGTATTTCTTAGATGTCTAGCCAGTAGGGTAATCAGCTGAACTTGGGTCCCGGGAACCAGAACCCCGCGGTTGCATGCTCCGACCAAGCAGAACAAGGAACTTAACCTAACTGTTATTCCTTTGAGCAGTGACCTATTCCTTTGAGCAATGACCTGGGGAATAGCAGTGACCTATTCCTTTGAGCAATGACCTGGGGAATAGAGGAAAATTTTTGTCTATACAAGCTGTATTTCTGTCCAAGTTTCTGCACCTGAAATGCTTTATAAACCCCCCAATCCCTAAGGTCGGGGCTGTCTACCTAAGTCCAGCTTGTGGACTGGTGGGCAGTCGCTGGCCAGCTAATAAAGGCTCTTTAAATTCTAATTTGATTGTCTCTGACCGTTTGGTTCTCGCACTTGTTCCACAACAGGCATTTTGGTTAATTTTCATATTTTAAAGCTCTCCCTTAAGAAAAGCGTGTAGTGTGACCATTAGAACTTTAGGATAATAGGCCATTAAGGGTGCTCTAACCACTACCACTTCTAAAATCTTCTTCCTCAAACCTACACCTATCCCTTGTTTTTATTAGCCCATCAAATTGTCTCAAATTAAGTCATAAGCTTCAAAAATGTGAAAGCAACCTCCAGGAGTCCAATAAAATGACAATAAAGACAGCTATAAGTGAAACAATCTGGATGAGAGCCATCAATCCTAGCCCAACCTTACCTCTGATTCTATAATCTGAAAAGCAGATGGGAGATGCAGGGGGAAAAAAAGCTGTGGTCCAGAATAAGAACAAAGGGGTCCAGAAGCAGAAAACAAATATGCTTGGAAAGCCACTATAATATCTCCTGACTACAGTCAGAAGGAGGGCAAGAGGCGAGAGCAGCAGAGAGGGATTAACTGAAAGTCTGTCAAACCACCATATCAGGCAGTACTCCACTCTTGCTCCTCAACCCACACAAACAAAACAACAGTGTCAACATGATACTGAACAGCTGGGAAGAAGGCTCTTCTCCAGACAAGGCATACAAAACTCCTGTGCAGAATAAAGCTATGATGGCAATAGCAGCCCAGAACAAAGCATTAAACCCCTAGCATGAAACACATCCCCCATCCCCACCACAGCCTGTTCACCCTAATGTGAAGCCCACCAGGAGTGCTGTTCTACTCACATAGAGACCTATGGAACTGACACCTGGACACTCAACAGCTGAGAAGGTCCACACTAGCGACCTAGGAGAGAGCCACAGTCCTGGATGGTGTGGGTCAGTTGGTTGGAGCATCATCCTATACACCCAAAGGTTGCAGATGCAATCCCCTGTTGGGGCGTGTATGGGAGGCAGCCAATCAATGTTATTCACATCAATGTCTCTCTTTCTCTCTCTCCCTTCCTTTCTTTCTACAATCAGTAAATATATTCTTTTAAAAATTAAAAGAAAACAAATACAGCCACAATCAGACACATGTGGAGAAGGAGCAGCTCAAGAGAGGAAAAAATAAAGGTGAACCAACTAAACAAATAACCCCACAGAAAAGGAATAATTTATAGAACTTTGAAAAATCTCAACGACCCTTGGAAACATTCAAGTAGCTATTACAACCACAAAAAAGGAGCCATTATTTAAAAATGAGAAACCAGAAATAAAAGCTCTCAAAACTATAATTGCCAAATGATTTAATAGAAGAATGAAAAAAAATTAGGAACTTACCTATGACATTGTCTTTTTGCACTGAAAAAGAAAAAAATAAGAAAAAATCAATTCAAACATATCAATACAGGCAGTCCAAAATAGTTCCAGAAAGAGAAGAGAGAAAAAGAGAACATTGCCAAAGTAATAATAATCTAGAAAAAAAAGGAAAGAAATCTCTGGATTGATGCCAATTAAAATTTAGTGACAGAGGGGAGGGGGGACAGGGAAAACCCCATCCGGGAGTCGAGAGTGAGGCCAACACACTGCATCTAGGGGTCAAAAAGACCACATCCCCACACCTCCTCACCTCCAAAGAATGTCTAGTAGTTACTTCTAATATTCCCCTTCCCTTTCCCCACATCCAGTCTTATCACCAACATCAGATCCGTGAGACTAACGTCATGATGTCCTTTGTCCCTATTTATTTCAGTCCCTAGAATTAGTTCAGGAATCCTTACTGCTGGCATTCTAAGCTCCATGAGACTACACATTCCCTTTCTTCCCTTCCCAACAAACAAACCATTCCACTGTGCCTTCTAGAAAATACAGTGCTGAGTCAGCAAAATTTTGCTATTCCTGAACCCCTTCCCTAAACATTCCTTTCACCTCACTGCTTTAATGAAAACCTGGGTGTCCTCTGAGCACACTGCTCTCCCTAAGCTCTGTCAAATGGGGACAGACTGTTGACTCTCCTACAACATTAGTATCACTGGGTGTGAAGATGGAATATGTAAGTCCTTTGTGCCCCTCAGTACCACTTCCAGATCATTCTTCTTAAAGCCTCCCAGCTTAGAATCACCTGCTACCCCTCATGTATCACACCTCCATAATCCTGTGACTCCAACTAAGCCTCGAATCCATTCACACAGCCACATTTCACTCTCTCACCCTTTTGATATCCTCTCCTCTTCCTTAACGTAAATCCCATGGCCAGTCATCATGTACCTCAACTTCCTTGTCCCTCACTGTCTTCATCAAAATGCAACCCTGGTTAACCCCAACTCTCCACTTACACTTTGCCAGCACTCCTGCAGCTGAATGTGGTTGGAGAAAACATCATAATCACACTCAGTTCATTACCATGACCCTCAACTCAGGCTCCTGATGCTGTCTGACAACCCTACTATTTCCCTTGTTTGTTCACTTTTCCCATAGGATTTTGTACATCTGGCATTTCAAACCACTAACTCCTCCTCCTTCCCACTCACTGAGTTGATGGCCAGAAGAACTCCCACTTCACTGAAAAAACCTGCAGCACTGAAAAGACGACTTCCTCAGATTCTTACCACATGTACACACACATATTCCACTTTCTCATTTGTTAATACACAACTATCCACAGTCCAACCCCTCTAAAGTCATACCCTCCACAGCACATTAGATCCTAGCCTCTTATTATTTACACAAAGACATTGCCCTAGCAAGTCTCTTCTCTTTTTACATAAATCAAAATTTCATTTTCCAGATAATAATCCCTATTACCATCTAAACATGCAATAACAGATCCCACCACAAAAAAGAAAAAGAAAAACTTCTGTCCCATGAGATCTACCAACTATCACAGCCCCACTTCTCTGATCCCTTTTGCAGAAAAACTCCACAAGTTGTCTATTCTCACTTTCTCCAATACTAACTTCCCATTCTCTCTTAACACTCTACTACACTACTGTGCTTCCTCTACTTCCACCAAAACCACCTGTCAGGGTTATCAAGTCTATGTTAATTTCAAAGCTCACTTCTTAGTACTCATTTTATTTGACACAACTGAATCACTCTCTCTTCCTTTATATGTTCTTCATGTGGTTTCCAAGACACTCTACCTACCTCTAAACACTTAACTCTTAGTCACTATGTCCATTACTCCTCTCCCCAACTTCTTAATACGGGGAAGGAAAAGTAGGCCTACAGTTGGAAGTACATGAAACACGGAGTTTATTCTTGTATTATTTATTTATTTATTGTATTATTTATTATTATTATTATTAACCTACGTTTGCCCACCCCTGTATAGAAGCATCTGAACGTCAAGCCTTGATGCTCTTCTCTTCTCCATTTATCTCACTACCTTGATAATCCAACCTCCTAAGCAGTCTTCTTGATTCCAGTCTTGACTCCCACCAGCCTAGTCTCAACACAGTAGCCTGAGTTTGCCTTTTAAAACATAATTCAAATGGAACCCTCTTAATGATTTTCTGTCTCTAAAGTATTGTTCATCCATTCTAGCCTTCTTCCTGCCCTTTGAACATAGTGGGCATGTTCCTACCTTAGGGCCTTTATGCTGGTTGCAGCCTCTACCTGAAATCCTCTTTCTCCAGATATCCACATGGCTAACTTCTTCCTTCAAATCTTTGCTCATAACTTAAACTTTTTCAATTAGACTCACACTCACCACTCCCTTCAGCCTTCCTAATAACCCTCCTTATCATGTTCTACTTTTTTCTGGCACTTTTCCCTTCTAATATACTATACAATTGATATATTTTAATGGTTTTTGTTTGTTTGTTTAATGTCTCTTTTGTTCACTGGTATTTTCTAAATACCTGGAGAAGAATCTGGCACATAATCGGCACTCAGTCCAAAATACACAATGAATGGATGAATATACAAAGAGTTAACATCTTTGATATGTAGAAAGTGCTTATTCTAAATGTTATCAAGAGGCAATTCACAACAGAAATAAAAATAATGAATAAACATTCAAGTACGTTTGATCCAGCCCTGACTGGGTGGCTCAGTTGGTTGAAGCATCGTCCATAAACCAAAAGGTTGCAGGTTCGAACCCCGGTCAGGGCATGTGAGGGAGGCAACTGATAAGATGTTTCTCTCTCATATCAATGTTCCTATCTCTCTGAACTCAATGAACATGTCCTAGGGTGAATATTTTTTTTAAAAAGGGGGGGAATGTATATTCGATCCACAAATACCCAATTATAAATTAAAACATAAAACTAAGACTGTCTGTAATACCACCATAAACAGATATCTACAATTTATATTTTGGTGTATAGACCTCCAGATTTTTGTCTATGCATTTATGCATGTGTATATATTTTTTGCTTCTAAAATCAAAGACTGAAAACAGTACTACTAAATATTGGGAACAGCTCAGAGAAGCAGGCATTCTCCCTTATCTTCTAGTAGGGATGCAAACTGGCACAAATAATCTAAAGAGCAATGTGGTAATTTCTAACAGTCTTTTTAAAATTAAATACTTAACTCAGTAATTTCAATCCTAGGAATTTATCTTAATAAAACTACCTGTAAGGTATAGAATATGTATATATAAAGAAGTTCATTAAATTCATAATAGCAAAACTTCAATAATCTAAATGCCTAACATAGTACAGCAGTTAACATTATGATACAAATCTAGAAAGTAACTGAAGGATAAGCACAACGTATTAATTTTTATAAGGTTATAAACAATATGTACCGTTAAATCCTATTTTGTAAAAAATATATATATACATATATACACATACACGTATATGTGCATAAAAATAGTCTGGAAAAAAGAAAAAAAATAAAAAAGTCTGGAAGACTAAAAATAAAAATGTAAACAATGACTATTCTCCAGTTAGTGAGATTTCAGACTTCATTGTCTTCCTTATAATTCTCTGTATCTCCTTTTTTTAATGAGCACATATTACTATTGGAATAAGAAAAAGTGTTTTAAAAGACTTAAATTTTTCTGTTTAATATAAATATTCATATGAGAAGAAAGTCAGACACATTCAACTTTCATTTTCTACAAGACTGAGACTCACTTTTTCTTTTAATCCTCACCCAAGGATATGTTTATTGATTTGAGAGAGAGAGGAAGGGAGAAAGAGAGAGAACATCATCAGTTGCCTCCCATATATACACTGACCAGGGATCAAACACAAAACCTAGGGTATGTTCCCTGATGGGGGATCAAACCTGCAACCTTTCGGTGCACAGTACAACACTTCAACCAACTGAACTACCTAGCCAGGGCTGAGACTCACTTTTAATACAGCAAAAGCAACATGGAGTTATAAACTTACTCATCTTGGAAGCTAAGCTGTAACTTCGCTCTTGGTTCAGCTTCACTCTGGCTGCTGGGAGATGACTCAGATGGAACTGAAAACCTCCCTTCTACTAAATAAGATGCCTGGATATCAGAATACCTATATAAAAAATGTTCTTAATTAAATTATGGACATTTAAAATTCACTATGATGCAGGCCTGATTAATTATGAAAGCAACCACCAGGTGGTAAAACAAAAAAAGCCTCAGTATTCAAAACCAACATCCTGTGTGCAAAGCACTGATATGTATCAACAATGGGGCGTGTGTGTATTAAACAACAGTGACGGAAATCTTAAAGCTAAAAGAGTTTGTTTTTATAGAGTTAAGCCAGCCCCTTCATTCCAAAGGTAAAGATGATGCTCTTTACTAAATATTAGGTTGGAAGGACAGAAAAGTGGTTAGATATTTAAGTATGGGCAAACTTTGCACATTACAAGATGGGCAAATTATACACATATTTAACTCAAATTACCAGCCACTAATTAAGGCTAAACTAATACAAAGCCAAAACATTATGAACAGGAAAAAATAATTAGTAGGCCAAAGGTCACTGATACTCAATGCGAAACCACCCACTCGCCACTGATAAGGCAATAAAATAGGGAGACAGTAAGTTTTTATCTTTTTCCATATTAATTTTCCATACACATAGCCATCTCCCTCAGATAGAACAAAAGCTCAAGCTTGACTGGGAAACTTTACAGATGTATCAGTATATTGTAGGCTTTTTGGACCTAAAAAAAGAAATCATCTGTTCAAACAATTCTTACCTATTATGAGTGCTAGATCTAGTTCTAGCAACTGTTGAAACAGCAACAGGCAAGCCGAGATTTGAAGAAAGTGTGACGTTTTCCAAAATCCCACTGTTACCAAGTAATGAACTGGTTAAAAAGCTTGGAAATGACTCTTCAGCTATACCTCGAAAATCTTCCATCTCACTGCAACAATAAAAGTTTCCATAAATCAAATGTTACTATAAAAGTTTATTAAATATTAAGAGTATGAGTATCATAAATCTTAGGAAAAAATCATATTTTTGAAACAGCACTAAGAAGAGATATATCCCAAGCTAAAATAATTCTCAGAATACTTTGCTATTGTATAGCTGAGGAAAAAAAAAAATCAAACTACATTATAAAATAATAATGAAATACAATATAGCTTAACTTATTCTTGGATTGCTATAGCTAAAAATAGGAATCACCACAAACTGATCCAGGAAAGAATGGACAACATTGATGGCATATACAGGTGATTTTAGGATATACTTAAAAGTATACTAGTTGGGTACCCATTCTAACATGGAATAGGAAAAAGAAAAAAAAGACTAGCAAAACATAGCTCCTGATTAGAGACTGGTGTTAAGGATGAGCAAATGGTTTAAAAAGTGAATCCTCTCAAAGAAAAATTTTAAGTTAAAGTATACTTGACACACAGACAAAGCAAAAATGGCAAAGTGGTATACAAACAACTAAGTCTAGAAAACAATGGCAAAGAGTCTATAATATTGATAGAGAACCTTCAACCCATATTAGTCACTGTTCAACTTGACCCTGATCACAGTATTCAGGAGATGTTACTCAATCTTAAAAATATTTCAGAGTGCTTATCATATAAGGGCTGTGTGGACTTCAATAAAGAAAATCATTACATTAGGCAAGTCTTAATAAATGAGAGGGCACTGGCCCTTTACCTTGAAGGTGAGGAGGCTTTTAAAGATGACAGATAAACATAAGCAAAGGAGGAAAAAAATTAAGATTTACTGCATACCTATTACTTTAACTCACTTATCCACATTTACAAATGAACAAACTCAGACACTAAATTTAACTAAAGTTTACCCAAGACTGTACAATTAGTACAATTCAAACCCAGGTCTGACTCCAAATTCCACTCTAACAACTAAGTGTGTGGTGGCAATAGCCAGTGCATCAGTGTATTTTGGAAAAGGGCATATAAATTATAAACATGATAACTGAAACCATGGAGCGAGATCCTAAAAGCCTTAAGTTGTTTATTAGGAAGTCTCAGTATTCTGCAGCCCAGGAAAGGACTGATCTCACCAACCTACAGTAGAGGAAGGGAGAGGGCTTAAAATTTAAAAGGGTATTCAAAGAGCTACCAAAATTGGTAAGCTGGACAAAAATAAAGGATGCTGGGGTCAATGACAAATGTATTAAAGTATAGATTTTCGGTAGTATTGACTAATTTAATTACAAAATAGAAACAGTTTTAAGGCCACTAGAGAGCTACAAAACTTATTTGATTAGGGATGAAATATCCATGCTCCTGTCAGAAGCCCACCTCTCTACTTTGTACTTGATCCCAACCCCTCTCACCAATGCAATGATAATCACTCTTAGCAATTGGTCCTCTTCTTAAATACTATCTATGCTCCCTCTTCACCACATACTCCTCCAAAAAGGAATTACTACTGGCTATCCAGTTACACTTCTGTCATCTCCTGAACCACTCCAAGCTGGCATTCACCTCACCAAAATGCTTTTCAACATCACCACTAATATCTGTTGCCCATGCTCATAATCACATGGTCAATTTTCAGTCCTTCAAGATGGAGGCGTAAGTAGACACACTTCACCTCATCACACAACCGTAGGAAGAATTACAACCAGATATCAAAACTAATTAACACCCAGAGCAGTGGGAAAATTGAGCTGTATGGAAGTCTGTGACAAACAAGGATTTAGAGACACATTTATTCAGGACTACTGGCCAAGATGGACACGTAGACAGACACACTGCATCTCCCTTCACAACTAAAAAAGAATACAACTATCTCAAAAGTAGAGACAATGAGGAGTTTCAGAAAATCCAGCTGCACTGAAGTCCAACAAAGATATAAAGAATACTCATCCAGGAAGGTAACAGAGGAACTGGGATAGAAAGGAAGCAGCATGGCACCAGAGGTGGCAGAAGCAATGGCAGTGGCAGGCTAGCGGAAAACACAGTAACACCTTAAAATAAGTAGGGAGGAACACCTGGGCAGCGCTCCCAGCACCAGACCACACCGCGAAGCTCACAGTTCCAGCACTAGGGAAAATAAAGCCACATTGCTTCTGACTGTGAAAACCATTGGGGGTTGGGGTGGAGGAAGAAACTGCCAATCTCTCAGCAGAGTCCACCTGTTTAGAAGGCCCCCACAGTCCCAGGACGTCTGCAAACCCACCCACTCTGGGAACCATCACCAGGGCAACTGCTAGAGAGGTGCTAATCCTATATAGGAAGTGGAAGAAGTGCCTGAAAAAGCGGCAAATGCTGAGCAAGTGGCATTGTTCCCTCTCAGACCTCTCCCCACATACAGGGCCACAGCGTGGTGAAACGGGTCACCCGGTACTGACGACTACCTAAGGTTCTGCCACTTACAACATTAGGTAGGCTTGACAGCTCTATCTAAAACACAGAGGCAAACACAGGAGCCTGTCAAGTTGAGGAGACAGAGAAGTATGGCCCAAAAGAAGGAATGGATCAAGGTTCCAGTGGGAGAACTGAGTGACGAGAAGACAGCCAACCTAACAGACAAGGAGAGAGCCAACCTAACAGATGCAGAGTTCAAAACGCTGGTTATCAGGATGCTCAGAGAACTCCTTGAGTATGGCAAAAAAATAAAGGAAGAAATGAAGGTTGCACTAAGTGAAATAAAGAATAATCCATAGGAAACCAACAGAGAAGGGAAGGAAGCCGGGATTCAAACCAACGATTTGCAACATGAGGAAGAGATAAACATTCAACCAGAACAAAAAGAAGAAACAAGAATTCAAAAAAAAAAAACAAGGAGAAGATTAGGAACTTCTGGGACAACTTTAAATGTACCAACATCCGAATCATAGAGGTGTCAGAAACAGAAGAGGAAGAGCAAGGAATTGAAAACTTATTTCAAAAAATAACGAAAGAAAACTTCCCTAATTTGGTGAAGGGAATAGACACAAAAGTCCAGGAAGCACACAGAGTCCCAAACAAGCTTGACCCAAAGAGGACCACACCAAGACACATCATCATTAAAATGCCAAAGATTAAAGACAAAGAATCTTAAATGCATCAAGAGAAAAGCAGAGAGTTACCTACAACAGAGCTGCCATAAGACTATCAGCTGATTTCTTAAAAAAAACTTTGAAGGCAAGAAGGGACTGGCAAGAAGTATTCAAAGTGATGAAAAGCAAAGACCTACAACCAAGATTACTCTATCCAGCAAAGCTATCATTCAGAATGGAAGGGCAGAGAAAGTGCTTCCCACACAAGGTAAAGCTAAAGGAGTTCATCACCACCCAGCCATTATTATACGAACTGTTAAAGGAACTTACTTAAAAAAAGGAAGAGCAAAACTATAAACATTAGAAAGGCAACAAATTCACAACTATTAGGAACTGAATTTAAAAACAAACAAACAAAGCAAACAACCAGAACAGGAACAGAATCATAGATATGGAGATCATATGGAGGGTTATCAACTGGGAGGAGGAAGGAGAAAATGAGGAAAAGGTACAGGAATTAAGAAGCATAATTGGTAGGTACAAAATAGATAGGGGACGTTAGGAATAGCAAAGGAAATGGAGAAGCCAAAGAACTTACACACACGACCCATGGTCATGAACTAAGGGGGGATTGCTGGAAGAAAGGGGGACAAAAAGGGAAAAAATTGGGGCAACTGTAATAGCATAATCAAAAATATATACTTAAAAAAACAAAAATAAAATGAAATCAGGGGGAAAATTTTTTCAAAATTTTTTTAGTCCTCAACTTCTTTAACCTAACAGTATGGGATTCACACTCCTTCCTTGTAGAAATACTTTTGTTTGGTTTCTAAGACACAGCTCTCTGAGTTCTTCAACTTCATCACCTGCTTCTTTTCCTTCTTAGTTCCTCCTTACCTTCTGGACTGTCACACAATGGAGGCTTCAGGGCTTGCTTCTGGATCTCTTCCATCTACCCACTCTCTCTGGTGACTGCCCTCAGTTTTAAAGTTTTAAATGCTGTATGAAATTTTATCTATAGCCTGGGCCTCTCTCCTGGACCTCAGATATTCAACTACCTACTTAACATTTTAACTTAGAGATCTACAGGCATCTAAACCTGGGTCTTGGTTCCATCTGCTCAAGGAAAGTCTGCTCTTCAATCTTCCCCATAGAGAAAAATGGTAACTCCATTCTCTAGTAGCTCTGCCCCAAAACTTTAGTAATTACTGACCCCTTTCTCTCACACTCACATACCCCCTATATGCAGCCTCTAAACAAATGACAATGGCCCTGGTCAGGTAGCTCAGATGGTTCGAGCATTGTCCCGATACACCAAAGTTTCAGGCACATACAAGAAGCAATCATGAATGCATAAGTAAGTGGAACAAATCCATGTTTCTCTCTCTCCCTTTAAAATCAATAAATCTGTTTAAGAAAATGACAATGACCATACTGTAACAATATAACCAGAACCTGCCATTTCTTACGACTATTGCTGCGACCTTGGTCAAGCCACCACCAACTCCTGCCTGGATACTCATTATAATAGCCTTCTGTCTCCACTCCTCCATTCTTCCTCCCCTAATCTATTCTCCACACACTAAAGTTATCCCAGTAAGGTAAGTCAAATACTATCATTTCAAGTTCAAAACCCCCACTAGTCCCATCTAGAGCAATGTTAGTCCTTATAATGGCCAACAGGGACTGAATAATCTCTGACCTTGTCTCCTACTACTATTATCCCTTGCTCATTCCATTCCAGCCATCCTAACCTCCCAGTTGTCACCAAAACACATTAAATCTCCTGCCTTAGAGCCTTTGCTCGTACTCTTGCCTTTGCCTTTACTCTTACTTCTGCCCAGCACACTGATACCCAAGATAAACTCACATCTTGCTCCTTTACTACTTTCAGGTCTTTATGAAAATGTCCACTTACCTGTCAGGTCTTCCCTCAGTCTAAGCAATGCACTCCAGTCTCCTTGCCCTGCTTTCTTTTTTCTGCACCATCTGGCATGCTATACAGAGAGAGCAAAAGTAGGTTTACAATTGTTAGTATTGAATATAATACAACAATTAGTAAATAATACAAGAACAAGCTCTGTTCTTCACATACCACTGTAAACCTACTTTTGCCCCACCCTGTATAATTCACCTGTTTAAATATTTCCCCCCCCCATATTAGAATGTTAAGAACCAGAGCGCAGGGATTTGGCCAGCTTTACTATTGAATTTCTATCTAGGGCAGTGCCTTGCAGAGAGTAGACCCTCAATAATTTGTTAAATGAATGTTTTTAAACTCTATCAATATACAGGAAATTTATCAGCAAATATCACATAAGTACCACCCCTCTCAAATAAGCCCAAGCATTTTTCTCTCTTTGATATTTCTATTTACTCTTCTTGATTTCTATAAACATGCTCGAAATTCTTCTATCCTTCATGTACACTTCCTGCCACCAATTCTCACCTTCCCTTCATAGCTAAGTCTCAGAAAAATCCAAAATCACTACTTCTACACCTCTTGCTCTTACGTTAGGGATACCCAAGATTCTGATCTCAGATCTTATGTCATGAAATGTATCAGGTTGGCCAAAAAGTCTGTATTTTTTTTTTCCATAAAATAAAAAACACGTTTTTCATTTTCAACAATTTTATTGATTTGGATCTTTTGAGTATGTTGGCTATCTCCCACTATTGGTTTCTAGTGGATAGAGGTCAGAGGTGGTGCTAAACATCTTCAAATGCATAAGACAGCCCCAAAGCAAAGAATTATCTGGCCAAAATGTCAATAGTACCAAGAAACTTCACAAACCACTTCTGACACGTTCGATCAGCCACAGCACCTTCTCCACACACTACACAAATTTTTTTTCACATTTCAGTTATGCGTTTACTTTTCTTGAAATAATAAAAGCATAATACACTAAAAATGTTGTGTATCTTCTTCCATCCTCAATATTTAAATGGCTGCACATAAATTCACCAATTTTGGTGTTTGTAAAAATGCACCCTGATGATAGCTGTCACAATACAACAAAATTGTTTCAAACTAAGTTAAAGCACTATTAGAGCCAACATACAGAAAAAACTAAACAAAATTTTTGACCAACCCAATATATACATTTCTCTAATCCCTGCACCAGAATTGCAAGGTAGCCATTATCCCTACTATTGAAGAAGCTGAGGCCAAAAAAGAGAATTAGGAGACTTTGCCAGGCTGGCCACAGAGTGCACGTGGGAGCAGAGAATTCACACCCAAGCACATCTGGGTCCAGAGTATTCTTTCCTTCTGCACTAATGCCATCTCCCTCACCTTTAAATCACCTTAGCCCAGACCTCTATTCTAAAATCTACACTCCCATTTCCAAATTGCTCTTTGGCATCTACATTATCTCTGACTGCCTCCCAAGTAGTGCAAAGCCAACAAATATAAAATTAGATCCATTACCTTTCCTCCCACCACTCTTCCTGTTAACTTTAGTTTTGATAGATGTTATCCATATTCTCTTGCTATACGAGCCAGACAGACACCTTGGACCATGTGATCCTTCCTGCTCTTTCAGTTACCAAGTTCTAATGCTTGTAACTCCAAATATACCTCTGGAGCTGAGACCCATTCCTATCTTCTCAACACCAGAGATCTGTCACTTCTTTTTTTTTTTTTTAATCCTCACCCAAAGACATTTTTTTCATTGTTTTTTTTTTTTTTTTTTTTTTTTGAGAGAGGAAGGGAGAAAGAGAAACATTGATCGATTGCCTTCCATACATGCCAGTACCAAGGATCATATGCGCCCCAACCAGGGATTGTACACATCTGGACCAGGACCAAACTTGCCGTCTAGGTATGTGCCCTGACTGGGAATCGAACCCTCAACCCTCTGGTTATAGGATGGTGCTCCAACCGAATCACACCTGTCAAGGTACCCATCACTTTTTAATCTAAATCATTGCATAAGTCTTCCAGTTAGCCTTCCAATATCTAGTCTTGTAATTACCAAGTTATTCATTTACAGATATATAAACTGCATTAAAATACATATGAAACTCTTTAAGGGTTATTTCTGTTAGGAGTCAAATCTAAGAAAATTTCGATATTAAGCAAAGATCATTCATGTAATAATCATTATCAAACACAAATCATGAAAGACACTCTACTGGGCACCAGGAATGCAAAAATAAATAAGACAGCTGCCCTCAGGTTACTGACAATCCCTATCAACTATGATACACAGTGTTAAGTGTTTGGCGAGAGCTTTGCTATGTGTGCAAGGGTAACACAACCTAGTGGAAGATACCTCAGGATGTAATCAAATACCTCGTCTCTTGTTTCCAGAAAGGATTACATTTGTTCTAGACATACCACATTCCTAAAGCTTTCCTAGAAAATTCCATGACTTCCCTCTATTGAATTACCCATCCCTTCTCCAACACCTAGAGTGAAGACAATATGATGTCATCTTGCCTTTTAGTACTTGAACTAAGTAGCCATCTTTGCAATTTCTCTTGCTATTTCCTTAAAGTGGTAACCTCAAAATTTTGCATTTTAGTTCATTAATATTTAGTTGTTTCAATTACAATTCTGGTTATGTAAAATATCATTTACTGTAGTCGTCAACTGGAGGGCTACATATACAATTAAACACATTTAAAAGCATGTGCTGTGCAAAAAAGACATAGACTTCCCAAATATTCAATATTTAATCTTGGCATTTTAAGATATAGCTTATAATTATGTAGGCATTTAGTATACTTTTCAAAACCTACTGCAAACTCTGCTCACAAAACAGAAGTTCGAAGAAAATGTTGATCTGGAACAGTAAAAGCTCCAGTCAAATAACTTCATAATGGTTAACAGCTAATGGAAACACTGTCATAAAGACTCTGTCCTCCAAACAACTACCCTGAAAGGGCCCTCATGTTTCACTAAACAAAGTCCGAAGAAAAAGCAAAAACTAGAGTGATATTAAACATTGACTTATTTCACATTTTATTCATAAAGAAATCAGATACAAGAACTGAAGGAAAGTACCACCTAGCAGAAACCAAATAAAAGTGAATAATGGGTGACACTGGCAGACGCCTCTGCATTTAGTTAACAATGTGATTTCCTCCCTCGGAGTGTTAGACACGGCGAAACCGAACCGTCCCTCACACAGGTAACACAGGCACCACTTGACGAGGACACGGACCCTGCGGCTGTGGATGACCCGGAAGCCGGAACGAGAAAGCTGGACCTGCACTCCGAAGATTTGAAATTACTCTTCCGGAAAAGGACTGTGAACCCCAACACAGGGTGGTGATGTTTCTTTTGTTTTAATCCTGTGCTTGTAAATCTAGGGACTTCTAGCTGCCAGATACTAAGTTTGAGTATAGTCCTTCACGGTGTGAAAAAGAACAAGGATTCAAAGTGGGTTATGATTAAATTTGAAGGAGTAAAGTTATGTAGAAAGTTAAAAAACAAACAAACAAAAAAACTCTCTCATGCTTGGCTAAGAGCCTCAGACACAGAGGCCTACAGTACTCACTAAGCATAATTCGTTGTGGCCGCCCAGCCGGTGCAGCTGTTGAACTGAGCGCCGCGGCCGACCCCCGCCTCAGGCCCCTTTCCCGACCCCTGCCCACGAGTCACTGCCCTGCCGCCCCGGCAGCCGAACGCCTGCCAAAAGTGAATTCGACTGCCTCCCGCCCAACCTCACGTCAAGACACAGGTGTCCGCTCTTCCTCACCAAACCCGCAATCTCTACGTCGGGAGGCAAGATCACCGTGTCTAGAGAAATGTGTGTCCTGGAGGCCGTGCATATGCGCGCGCGCATATATCAAACACCAGCCTCCGCCTGAGCCGCCGTAGGGGGCGTTCCTCCGCTTTACGTCTGTTTGCGGCACGGGCGGCGGTCAGGGGCGGCTTTGGATTGGACAGGGCTAAGGGACAGTGCGGATACTGAGCCCAACGATTGGGCCGGAAGGGCTTGCCTTGAATTTGAAGCAGGAAAGCGCGGGAAGAGCTCCGTGCTGCTTGAGACGTGCGGGCGGCTTGCTCGCTATAAACAAACTGAAGGCGGCAGGTGGAGAACCTTGGCCAATTTGAAAGTAATGCCTACCTAATAAAGTTTGGGAACCCAAAGCACCGTCACCCACCATAATATTTCTGGTGATCACTTGATACTACCCCGAATTCAGAATTGTTGCCCATTTTTGTGCTTACACGAGCAAGATGCTGATCTCTAACCATCACCATTTGGCAGATGCTGAAATGTCGCGACTGCCTTACGTTATCCATTGCTAACAAGCTTCAATTAGGAAATCATTCCTTGGATTCCAAGCTTCATGATAATTTGCTACATCTAATGGCCTCTTTATGGTCAAGTGTGGAAAGGTGTGAGGCGATGAGACATAATTCATCCCTCTTCCAGGCCCGCAACTGTCTGGTGAGGCTGCGGAGTGAGCACCTGCCTGTGAACCAAAAGGTCACAGGTTAGATTCCCATTCAGGGCACATGCCTGAGTTGTAGGCCAGGCCCCCAGTTGCAGGCCTGCAAGCGGCAACGGATTGACGTAACTCTCAAACAATGTTTCCCTCTCTTTCTCCCTCCCTTCTCCTCTAAAGAGTAAATAAATAAAATCTTTAAAAAAAAAATTATACTCCCAATTTTAGCCTGGTGGGGGAAATATGTTTATTTGATCAGTCGATCTCCTCTATAATGTTACTCAACCATCATTCCTGGATACCCTCTCTGCTGATTCTTCTCTGCCTTTAGAAATGCTGTCTCTCTCAAACCACCCTTCCTTGTTTTTTCACCTGAAGACTATTCTGTCTCTCCTGCCCTAATTGCCTCCACTTCCATGCTACATCATCACTTTACATGTTATCAGGTTGGTCCTGGGCACTACTTCAACACTTGTTTTAACTGAACAGGTCTGGCTTCCTGGCAGTCATGTTTCCACCGTTCTCTTGGCATCTCTTCTTGAAACCTTCCAGTTTAGCATTTACAAAGTGTAATTACCCCTATTCTACCTTTCTCCACACTCAATGAACAAAAAATAAGTGGAGAAATTCTCAAGATTTTCTGAATCCTGAAAAGTAAACCAAATACTTAGCTCTAGAACTGAAACGATGCTATTGTTTCACAGGATATTTTAACTCCTCTATAGCATGGTTATATGTTGGAGATGAACTGCCAAAATGTCTTTATGTTCCAGACTGTCATTCACTCTGTAGCTGTGGTACCCAACTCAATAAATGTTCTATCCCCCATAAAAATCAAGTTACCAAAGCTCTCCCAGCAACACCCAGCAACTCTGGCCAGAGGGATCTACAATCCAAAGTAATTTGCAGGCCGAAGAGCCTAGACTCTTATGCCATACTGCCTAGATCTCAATCCTGGCTCTCACTTCTAGCTGTGCAGCTTTGGGCAGATGGTTTTAGCCTGCCAGTTTCCTCATCTGTAAAACGGAGGCAATTCAACACCTGTCTCAGGTTTGTTGTCAGAATTACATCAATTAACTTGCATGAAGTATAGATAACTGGAAGAACAATGGCACATGGAGGTACTTAACAAATATTAACTATTATCTAACCTTATTTGCCAACTCAAAAGAAGGGGTTGAACTCAAGGGAATTCCAAATCTCCTTGGACAATGAGCAGAGCTTGCAGAAGCTGCATGGTTAACTGTGCCTTGCAGGGGATTAGAAGTGATGCCTCTCCAGTTTACAAAAGGCAGACTTCTCCTATAGCTCCCCTTTCCACCTGCTTTAAGTGCTAACACTTAAGCTACAAATATCCAAAGCCTACAATGTGACAAGGTATGATGCCAGATTAATCTCCCACTAGTTCCCCCAAATGAACCTTACTCCTTCATTCTGTTGCCTTAACACACCCTTTTCCTTTTTCACCTCCTAGGTCATCATACTGGAAATTCTGTCCTTCTCCGTGTCAATTACTCCACCTGTTGCAATCTCACATCCCTTCAAAATTCTGCCAGCTCAAATCATTCTTTTATGCCTACTATACTGTTTTAACTTTTTATTATGAAGTTGAATCCTCATTAACTTTTGTAAATCCTGTAAATGCCTTCTCCTACCAGGACAATTTGTGTGCAACTACCTTCCTATTTTTACATACTCTAATGTTTAGCACATAACTTGCATGAAGAAGACACTCAATATTCATTAAATTGCAGTGAGAATGTCTCAATTCATTCTCTCATTCTAAACCCAGTCCTTTATGACTGAAATCATAAAGATATGAATTCTTAATTCTGAGCCAGATTCAGCCTTAAGTTAGACCCTTTGCTTTGAACCTAAATACCTCTTCAGGTCTAAAACAAGTCCTTCAACAAAAGGAAGCACTTTGAGAATTATTAGAAAGGATTGTTTTTCTTACACTGGAATGCAAATGCTAACTTTACAAATGAAACATTTTAATGATCATACACAACAAAATTCAAATGTACCTAAAATTAAAATATGAGGTCTGTCCAGAAGGTATCCAGCTATGTACTATGAAAGAGACATTTACTGAAGAAGATACAAGATTCAAGAAACATTGTACATAGGACAATGACACCTCAGTCCACTTCCAAGTAGGCAGCTTGGGACCTCACACAGTTCTCCCAATCACCATCAGCTCCTTCATCATATTTTCCTGAATCTCATTGAAGGTCTGAAATCTCTTCCCTTTCAATGGTGATTTTAGTTTTGAGAAAAGCCAGAATTCACAGGGCGCCAAATCCGTGCTGTGCGGGGTTGGGGGTGGGGGGGTCGGGGGGGTGTTAAGTCACCTGGGTGATTTGATGTTTTGCCAAAAAACTGCACAAGTTGTGATGCACGAGCAGTTGTGTTGTTGTAATGAAGCTGCCAATCACCAATTGCCATAGCTGCAGCCTTCTGAATCATCTAAATAGTTTCCATGGAGGAAAGCGCAAAATTTTATTCATTGTTCTACTTGCTCATTTTGAATGTGACAGCCACAGTACACATGTTCACTCAATGACATTTACTGCCCCCACTGACTAGTACAGTGAAGTCATCGTTTCTGCAAGGGCATTTCAGTCCACTCTCCTTGGCTGCCAGATTACATCAATGTAATTAACAATGGCTGGACTTCTTCTGGACAGACCTCATATATCTTATCAGCTGTTTACTCTTTGCATGTCAAGCTCTAGGGATATGACACTATTCATAGGGAAGGTGTCTTTGAAAATTAAGTTGTAAATTATTATATGGTTATATTATCTATGTGTGATTAACTAATAAGACACATTTGAAATGCTGCTCAAATTACATCTTTCTCTAGCCCTAAAGGAAATTAAGTCTTTGACATTACCTGAGAAAACTGAACCAAAAATATTACTAGTTCCATAGCTTTAATCATGTACCACAATTATTCCAAAGTATATTTTTTCAAATTTTAAAAGTGTCATTTTAGAAAATAATCTAATCCCTGAAACCTATAAAATTTTTAACCAATGTCATCCCAATAAATTCAATAGAAAATAAATAAAAATAAAATACAAAAAGAGAAAGAAAACAAGTATAATGACTAATTAGATTGAAAGTCATTAGTCTACATAGTGACTTTCTACCTTTTCAATAAATGCCCTGGCTGGCGTGGCCCAGTGGATTGAGTGTCAGCCTACAAAGCAAAGGGTCGCCAGTTCAATTCCCAGTCAGGGCACATGCCAGGATTGCAGGCCGGGTCCCTGGTTGGGGGCATGTGAAAGGCAACCACACATTGATGTTTCTCTCCCTTTCTCCCTCCCTTCCCCTCTCTATAAACAAATAAAATCTTTTTTTAAAATGTCACACTAACCCCCTAATTTTTTATTATTTGGATTATACTTTTTTAGCAACATATTTTAAGGAGATATAAGCTTTACCAACTATCAAACAAAATAAGTTATATTTTTCTAAGGCAACAAATCCTATCTTTTAAAATATATTTTATTAAATAATCTACTTGAAGAATAATTACAAAAGTTTTAAACAGTAATTCCAAACAGTGAAAACAAGTTGCTTTCTTTAAAAATAAAAAAAAGACCAAACAGTCCATATTATGTTTTGCTGCTTTATACACAGGAATGATTTATTTTACAAACTGGTCAGTTTCTACTAGCCTGTAAAATCAAAAACATATCTTAATATGTCTCAAAGGCAGACTGAACTTTATAATAGGCTTTCACATTAACCAGTATGACAAACCATTAGAAATTTTAACACCATGGTAACAGTTCAAAATAAAATGTAGTACAGAACAGGCACTTCGAAGTCAGCTACTGGGTGTAATTCTCACAGTTAAATATTACTTGTACATATCTCATTTCATCAAAGGTTAGCAACCATTGAAGAAGGTGTCCCTTTGATGCAGAAGCACAAACACGTTTAGGTTCCAAATACTGTATTCTGGTTGTAATATGGGTACACACAAGATAGATGCTAAATTAGAAAAATCTTCTCAGAAAGAAAAATGAAAAACAAAAAGCAGCCAGGAATGAAAGCACCTATAAGCACTTGAATAAGGCCTTCTAGTGTTAAGTCAGTGTTTTAAACCCCTTCATTCTCAGGTAATAGATTAAGAGGCCGAGACAGAGATTGTCTGCAAGGATGAGGATACTGGAGATTGGCAGTGTCAACATCACAAGAGTGCTCTACCACAAGAGGAAGACGAGGAGGTGGAGGAGGAGAAGATGGAGGAGGAGGAGGAGGAAGGATCTGGGCATAATTGGACCACCTGGACCCAGCTCCTGGGGAATCCAGAAGGGGAAAGAAATACCTGCAACAATGAAGACAGGAACAAAACACCAAAACAGAACAAAACAACAGGAAAAAAAAACAAGAAAAAAGCAGTAAATACAAAAAGAACCAAAGAGGATAAAACACAAGCTGAGAAGAAAAAAAAAAAAGCTTTAGTATATTCATGCCAAAACTAACAGAACATAGTAGCAAAAATCAAAACCCTTACTCAAACCAAGCTTGCCTAAACAAGTATAGAAACTTGGGGGGAAAAAAACCTGTTAAACTCAAAACATCAAAAAAAATTATCAGCGTGCTATAAAAAAGACATAAATTTTATTTTTTAAAACATTTTCTAACCTCTCAGAAATATTTGATGCTATCCTGTAAATTTACAAATCTAATAAGCTTTTTCTTTATTTTAGGCAATGTTTCATTTGTAGTAGCAGCAGGCACACATTTTTTAAAGTTCAAATGTGATACTGAAAACCAAATCAAATATACTTTCACTTTCAAAGAAATACAATCTTTGAATATTCTTACTTGTTATTCTGCAAAACCTTAAAATAGTACAAAAATTTGAAAACTAAAAGGGCTCAAAGAATATGTGCTATTGTTGTTATTCTGTCATTCTATAACTTACCAATAATACATGTTCATTTTATCAAACAAAGTTTTACAGTCTTGTCATCAAGGTCACATTTCTATAGGATATAAACTACATGAAGTAGTCAACTAAGAAAATTCTGGGACAAAAAATGTGAAAGTTAATGTGCATGCACAATTTCAGCAAAATTTTAATTGTTCCTCTTATAGTACATTTCCAAATTTTGACTTCGAATCACACCATAAAAATATACAAGCACATATTAGAAATGTTAATCTCCTTAGTGAATATGAATCAAAAACTTAAAAAGATGTTCTCACTTTACTACCAAATTATAAATGAAGCAATACCAAATGTTTAATTTGGCTACAAACTGGAGTTTACTTTCATTTTACTACTACTTCTTTCCCCCTTTATTATAATTTTAAAATATTACAAAGAAATGTCAGAGTTGTACTGAATAGTATCATGTATAAACCAATTCTACAAAAGGTAAACAAATTAGCACTCAAAACAATCTTCATGAAAAATATTTATTCAATCTTCAAATTAAAATTATACAAATTCATCATTTTAGCTGTTTTACAAAACAAAAGAAGCCTATATTCTCCAGTAGAATAAAGTGATATATTCCCTCCTCCCAAATACTTAATAAGGATGGTAATAATCCTTTTCTTTTTAAAACCCATGTTAGTTTCAGAACATTTCAAAAAATTGTTTTGGTGACAATGTATCAACAAAAAGCCTCCCCGTTTATATTTCAAAAGTTTCAAATAGTGTCAATAACCTGGCTAATACAAAAAAAAAAAAAAAAAAAAGATATATGCTGTATTTTTAGGAGCCTTTGGATTGCGTTTAGTAGTAAGCAGGCTGCTGGTGTATCTTAGGAGAGGTCAAATGGCGCTGGGAAAGGGAAAAAGGAGGTCGCTTTCCATTCCTGTGTGCATGCAACAAGCAGCAAAACAGCAAAGTTACTCCAGTTAGCTGGTACTCAGCTGTGCTTTCTGTTAAAGGACATAATACAAATGAAGAAAAAATGCATCACAAATCTAACACACATGGTTATTAACACAATAAGAATACAGGTCAAAACTTCAAAGCTCTTTACAAAAGAAAATATGCAGTACAGGCAACAATCAAAAACCAGATTTTGGGTTTTTTTTTGTAAATTTACACTAGTATCCTTTACTTCATAGAATCATCATTATACTCTGATATTTTCTATTGTAACTTGAAACTGTTTTCATGCAAATACTTAAACCTCAAAATCAAATAGCAGGATTTCTTTGTAAAAATATAACAATATAAAAATAGTTGAGAAAATTTTAAATACAGTTCTTTTATTTACGATGACAACAGGATAACCACAGGACAGTTTTTAAGGCTGTACTTTGAAGTTTCTTGGATATTCCACAATAACACATTAATATAATTTTACCATATAAATACACATATTTAAAATTTGAATATGAAAACAGTATAACTCTTTAGCTCGCATCAACATTCTTTAAGATAAATAAGAATTAAAATATTAAGAATTCTAAAAAATCAAGTACTTAGAATTTATCATTTCTTCTTACAATCTCCATTAAAGTTTTAAAGGAAAAAAATTAACATAGTCTCTTCTACAAAGCCTTAATTAATGTATTTTATTTAAACTTTTAGTTTGAGCCAAGCCAAAGACTATAATGCCAGCACTACTAATACACTAATAATCTATAACTAAAATCCTCACTTTATCCATATTTCCTCTTCATCTAAATTTCAGAATATAATTTACTTTGTTTAATGTCCTCACAACCTACCTGTAAATGTCATGACTAAGTAAGCCAAATACAGAGCCAACAATGTGAATTTTTTCTAGTGTCATAATTATGGTTGAATTTCTTACTTCAGTCTTAAAATCCATTAAATGAAACACTTAATTATGGTTACCAAATTGATTTAAAAAGAAGATAATTTCTAGTTTTTCCATAAAACAGCCTACCTGCCAGCAGAAGATCCATTTAACGAATTCTGAAGATTAGGGATGTTTGAGCCTAGGGAAGGATTTAGGTTTCCCTGCTGAGAACTCCCATTGACAGGGCTCCCATTACCCTTCAAAATACCAGTACACTTCCAATTGTCCATATAATTAGCTGAAAGGAAAATGGTCAAATACATTAACATGACTAATACCTACGCTCAAGGGCACAAATCAATGTTCATGTCCTTAAATAACATTTAGAGAAACAAGTGTTCTACAGGCTACATTTCTCTCAGAATAAATGTTTAAGATATTTTTAAATATAAAACACATATCTTAATTTTAACAATTATTTCTTAAAGTCTTAAAAGAATTACTAATTTAAAAATAAAGCTTTTACCACCCATTCCCCTTTCTTGGAGGTAATTCTCTAAGCTGTCACATTATTACATTAAGTTAATATCAAGAGAAATTCTTTGTATATGTAGGAAGGGTAACGGAGTTGTCTTCTTGGTTATGCAAGTATAAGTCTTGTGAGTACCTAATGTCCTCAGAGGTGGATGCAGAAAACAAAACCTTTGGGTTTCAGCGGCTTATCTAACACCTGATTCTTTGAATACAAAACTGGTCACTGGAGACACTAAGCCCCAAGAAACCCAACGTAGGGAGCCTGCTCCAGTGGAGCTGGGTGGTCTCTCTAAAGCCCAAAGCAGAAAAGGTCAGCAAAACCTGTGAAATCAAATTACACTGAGGAAGGGGAAGTCTGGGCTGCTTCTACCGCAGCTTAAAACCAACTTAGCCAAACTGCACCTTGGAAAACAGTTAACTGCTCAGGGTAAATGAGCTAATCTATAATTTTGGATCCAAGGTATGGGAAACCACTAGAGTGGTGAACAAAGGACAGCGCTGCCTAGTGGATAAACACCCGTGCAGCAGTGCAGACCACACTACAACAACAGTGTCAACTAACCAGACCAGAGTCTCTCAGCTTGGCATTTGTAGGAAACTTTTATAATCAGTGGCCCAAAATTCTTGAATTTTTGGGAGTTGCAGAGGGGAAGTGAGGAAGGTACTAGATTTTCTCCTATTAATAGCTGATTCACTAAAGCAATTGTTCAATAGAAGAAGAGGTGTCTCTAGTCCTATCCTGAGTTTCTACAAGTTACACATAGAGCAAACAGTATCTTGAATATACAGTATATTCTGTTATTTTTAGATTTTAAAGCTACTTTGTTCCACATGGAAACAATTCAATTAGTCATTAACTGCTATGAACTAGGTAAACTGATGAAGGTTCAAAATAACATAATTAATATATGACATAATTTAAAAGTAACTGGAAAGTAATTTTTTTCTAAATGTTTAGTTTGCAGTCTTAAGTGAAAATTTTAAAAGAGCAACATAAGGCAATAATTCTTCAATGAAATCTTACCTTTCCATAATCTTACACAGCCATCATCGCCTGAAGAGGCTAGCACTGTTCCTGTTATATTCCAACTCACTCGCCACACCTGAGAATTATGATTATCAAACTGAGCTACTATGTGGATTTCAAATTTTGTTGGCCCACCAGAGGAAGTAAGTTCTTTCCTGTTAACAAAAAAATTTTCTGAGGAATTCTGCAAAAAGGTTTAAACACACACACACGGAACACCTATCTAAACAATAAATATATGTAAATGGTCTCGCCTACTTAGCATATTATTTTATAGTAATGTGCATCCCATACCCTCCCCCCATTAGCTCTCTGGGCTGTTATGTTCAAATAACTACCCAGTACCTGAGGTAATCCTACCACATAAAAGAGAATGAGTGACTATTTCATAGAAGAAAAATACAACAGAAGAGGATTTTATTCCCCCAAACAAGGTAGAGAAATAAAATAGATAAGTCATTAAAAAAAAAAAAAAAAAAAAAACTGTAGGAAGAGAAGAATAGAAGGAGAGAAGGAAAAAAGGAAAGAAAAAGAAATTAAACTCACAATTCCAAAATTAAAGCTAAAAGATTATTCACAAGAATGTCTCAGTGCTATTTTAATCTTTATTTGGACTGTTGCCTCTCATTCACTCAAACATTTATAGAGTACCAAGTATATTCAGAGGATCTCATTCATTGTTGTACCAGCCTGAATAAAACATAATTAAGAAAATATCTCTCTTTACTCAATTCCCCATCCCCCAAAGTCATATATTTATAGATGAAATGCTCAATAAGAATCCATTCTTCAGATCACAATTGCCTCTGCACTCTCCCCAACACACGAAAATAATCAAGAGTTAAGAACACCTTCAAATTAGTAATTGTTTTTGAAAACTCACCTCACAGGCTTTAATGTAAAAATTCTCACATCTTTGGTTGCTATGGCTAGAATGTGGTAAGACCGTCCCAGGTTTGGAGCAAATGCAATATCATGGACAGGATCAGTAACTGTCATAAGGGTTTCAGCTTTTGCATATTTCCTAATGAAAAAACAAACAATTTACATTAAAAATTCCAGAAATAAAAAATTTTTAAAACCCACATGTCAATGTACCTCAATTTCTTTTATATTGCTCACAATAAAGTAATGTTTACCTCTGCAGTATGTAGTATGTCAACGTTCTAACCCCTAAAACTGTGAATGTGACTTAATTTGGAAAAAGTGTCTTTACAGATATAATTAAGGATTTTCAGATGAGAACACTCACTGGATTTAGGCTAGGTACTAAATCCAGTTGAGTGTCCCTGTAAAGACAGAAGAAGAAAACCAGAGACATAGAGACGACGGACATGTGAAGAAAGAGGCTGAGACTGGAATTAGCTGACACACACCAAGGAACTCCTGGAGCCACTAGAAGCTTGAAGAGACAAGGATTTTAGAAGAAGCACAATCCTAAGTTAACACCTTGATTTCAGATTTCTGGCCTCCAGAAATGTAAGCATACATTTGTTTTAAGCCAACATTTTGTAGTTATTTCTAACTGCAGCCCTCGGAAACTTATATAATATCCCAGGTTTCTTCTGTTGATTTTTAAAGTTTAGCTTAAAACACTTTAACAAAAACTTAATTAGAATGAAATATTGATTAGCTATTAATATCTTTTTTTTTAAAGGGTAATTGAATTTCCTAAGTATTTGAGTATAATTTAAAAGAGTAAAGCTGGTAACAGCAGGAATTGAGTTTTTTTAGTGGTGATAAAGGAAGCTATTTCAAAGTCTATTTCAAACTTACAATTCTATTTTGTATCTGCAAATAAGAAAAGATGACAATGAAGGAAACAAGAGATCAAATTCTTCTATTCCTTGTTTCTGTCTTCAATGGACTATCAGGCATAGAACTGAAGTACTGTGTGTTAAAGAAGAGGTTAGAGATATATCCCTCTTTCAACTTTCTACCACCCTCCTCTGAAATACAGGTTGGAGCAAAAGTAAGCATACAGTTGTTCAATAGAAAATAATACAATAATTAATAAATAACAATACAAGAATAAATGGAGTTTTGCATACCCACAGCTGTAAATCTACATTTGCCTAACCCTGTATTGGTGTGCCCAGGGGTCTCTACTTGGCTTTCTTTTCATCCTAACATTCTGAAATATCTCCAAGTTAGTATGAACCTCCCCCTTGATCCCTTCATATCCTATAAGATCACCCTGAACAATCTCATCTATACCCTTGCTTTTATTATGTGGTCCTAACTCCTCTATTTGACCTTAGACTAGTCATTTTACTTTGTTAGTCTCACTTTCTACATTTGGAATATGATGCTAACATAAAAGCTACATACCCTACTTACAAGATGGGTGTTAACATTCATATTTCATAATATATGTGAAAAGTGCCCTGTAACATATATAAATGCAGGACACTTGTATCATTATCAAGGCCTGGTCTGTTGTAGTATTTTCATTCACGAACAAATAAAAATATACAATACTCGTTTATTTGACAAAAGTTTCCTATGTACTGAATGGTGTAACTTCTTACAAAAAGATCGATTAGGTACTGATAACTGAATGCTACACAGTCCACTATCACCTGTCCTCCATGTAACATATTCAATCTATTAAGAACCTTCAAACTCTTACTTCAAAGAACCACACCAAAAATATCCAAAAATAGCTGAACTCAAAAAGGTCTAATAACTTCTTAAATTAATCCCTCCCCATCCTCACCTGCAGAAATCGTTACCACTTTACCGTCACTCTACATGCAGAAAATGCCAGGCACATGCAGCTAGAGCATGGTAAAGTGACTCATTTCTGGCCAACAGGACTCAATGAAAAAGACCGCTAAAGTGCTTCTAGAGTTTTTCTCTTCCCAATACAAAAAGATTCATGAAATTAAATGCCCTTCTTTACATCTGCATGGGTCACTTGGAACTTATAATCCTAAAGAGCTAAAACCAACACAGTAAAGATGACAGCAAAAAAATGAAAACTATGAAGGCCCTTGACATCATCACTGAGCAACTGAGACAATTAGCCCCAGAACTTCTCCATAATCAGGTTCCTTGTTATATGAAATAATACAAAAGATCTAGCCCCTAATCTAGATATACATATTCTCCTAGCTTAGAGACTCATATGCAACCTTGGATTATCTTTATCACTGGATTCTCTTAAGTATTTAGGTACTTTCTATCTGCCCTGTATTTTCTTTCAGAACTAAATCCAAGTTCTTAGCCCTGGCTGAGTAGCTCAGTTAGAGCATTGTCCTGATATGCCAAGGTAACAGGTTCAATTCCTGGTCACGGCACATATAAGAATCAACCAATAAATGCATGAATAAGTGGAACAAGTCAATTTTTCTCCTCTCTTTCTCTCCCTTCCCCCAAGTCAAAAAATAATTTTTTTTAAGTCCAAATTCTTTATTCCCTTTACTCAAATCTTACTTATAAAGTACTTCTTATTTTCCTATGTTTTCAAAATGGTCCATCTTTTATGTTTTATGATTTATGGCTCATTATTCACTCTGTTCAGCTAAGATTTAAAGAAATCACTTCAACAACATTAGCTCTTTATGAAGCCTTTTTTTAAAATAGATTTTATTTACTTTCTTTTAGAGAAAGGAAGGAAGGGAGGGAGAAAGAGAGAGAGAAACATCATCGATGTGTGATCAGCTGCCTCTCACACAACTCCAACTGGGGACCTGGCCTGCAACTCAGACATGTGCCCTGACTGGGAATTGAACTGGTGACCTCTTGCTTTGCAGGCTAGTGCTCACTCCACTGAGCCACACCAGTTACAGCTTCATGAAGCCTTTTTAAAATGTGCTATTAATGCGGTTCATAACTTTGATAGTTTGATAAAAGGAATTCTAAAGGAAGGTTTCTACATTCTGGAAGTGTGCTGGCCAATATAGAAGCCACTAACCACACAGGCCTATTTAAAATTAAATTGATATAAATTAACAGACTCAGTTTCTCAGTTGCAGTAGCCACATTTCAAGTTTCTGCATCAGATGTGCAAATATGGACCGTTTCCACCATCACAGCAAATTTATCTACTAAAACAGCACCACTGCAGACAAAGCCTCTCTAAAGAAATCAAGACTCTAGGAAGATAGAAGGCAGGTATAAGAATCCCTTAAAAACCCAAGTAGTAACATTCTGAATTACAAAGCCCATAGGAATTATAATAGTTTTTCTCTTCTACTTCTGGCCCCATCAAATATCTGACTACTAGACACAAGAATTTTGTCTCGCACATGTGAAGTGCAGCCAATCACCTGATGGGTGTTCTTTTCTCTTATAAGACTCTGAGTACAGACATCTCAACATGACCAAAATTAAAACTTTATTCACATGCTGCTATACCCTACCCAAATCTGACCTATTTCCATTATTCTTTATCTCAAGAAATTATACACTATCCATTGAATTATTAAGCCAGACCCTTGGAAATCATCTTGATAGCTCTCCCCTTTTTCTTCACCTCCCACATCCAAACAATCACTAGATCCTACTGATACCACTTCTTAAATTATTCTCCAGTTGTCCACTTCTCTCCAACCCCATTGCCACTATTCTATTTCAAAGATACTATATAATCTCCCACCTGGACTATTGTGACAGCATCTTGCCCTAATTCCACTCATGTTTCCTTCCAAAACACTTTCCACACATATAGAAGAGTTAAAACGATCATTTGATCCTGTTATTCCCCAACTGAAAAATCTTTCAATGGCTTCATGTTACCAATGAGATAAAAGCTAAACTTTGAACACAAAGTCTTGTATATATAAGCCTTGCAAATTTTTTTACCACACTTCTCTTTGCTTATGTTCCAACCACAGGGAAAAAAATATATTGGCTCTCCTGTTCACAGACCATAACACATGCAGTTTTCTCCATCTGGAATGTCTCGCCCTCTTTGGCTAACTTCTACACACCCTATAGGTCTGCTTTTAGGTGAAACTTCCTGGACCCTCTCTCTGGTTGTAAACTCATTCTCCTGGTTTATAAAATTCATTACCATTTTTTACTTTTTTGGTTGTTTGCTTTCCTTGCAAGATGGCACTGGGAAATCAATTACTTTGTCCTCTGTGTTATTCAATTTTATATTATAATAGTCTATCACAAAACATATCATATCATAGGAAATCAGCAAATATGTAATAAGTAATGTATAATTCAGTTAATGAATAAAGAAATAACATTTTTAAAAGTTAAATGCAAATTTGGAACAATATTTAAACCAAAGCAGTACTGACCTGGTGTTTTCATTGTATTCGAAAATCTGAACTTTGGCCATTGCATTTGGACTACTGTCATCACTTCCTACAGCTATCATGGGGGAATGAGCACGAGAGCTAGAAATAAAAAGTAAAAAATACTCCTCATAATGATTAAATTCATTATATTTAATTCAGAAAATTAAAAAAAAAAAAATACTAGCATCAAGCAACCTACAAGTCAACAAGACTGTGATTAAATACCCACAATACATTAAACACAGCAACAACTTGGGAGGGTATGTCCTTGAGAATGTTCAACACGGGAATCAAGACTACTACCCTTTTTGCATTGTGTTTACCACATTTTATTATAGCTGAGAAAGAAAGCAGCTTTTTTTCCCCAAAAGAAAAGGTTCCAAGCATTCAATAGATTTTTTTTTCCTTAAAACACCTACAAAGTCTTCACATTTTTCTTCCTCTCTGTGTGTGTGTGTGTGTGTGCCTGCGCGCTGTCTTAGATTGTTACAGTGTGAGTAGGCTATTAATGCATGTTGATGTTCTACTTTGAGTGAACCTGCATTCAAAAAAAGCTGAGTGAATAGTATAGTTACTGTGTGTGACTCTTATCTATTCCTTGGTGCCAGGCTGCGCAGTATGCAGCTAGCTGAGCAGCTCAGCCCAGCTGACTTATAGGGAAGACTGTATCATGAACATACACTCGTGAAAAGATGAAACAGCCAAACCTGTAGGTAAAAGAGTGAGCTCTTAAGAAAACAGAGCACCTAACAGAAGAAAACTAAAAATACCAGTTTTCTCTACTAGCCATAATAATCTTCTTGTTCATAAACAGGTCAAGACTAACACATACTCAAGGAAAACAAAGACAATGCATGAAAGATAAAGACCAAGGTATACAGATCTTTGAGAAAACAGACACAGATCTTCACCATTTGCAGATTCTGCATTTGTAAACTGACCTACTTGGTAAAATTTGTTTGTAACCCCAAAAAGCCAGTACTTGGGGTTTTCAACCGTTCACAAACATGCCTGAAGCAGCTCTGCCAAAAATTCGAGTCACCTGACACACGTTCCATGCTGAGGTAAAACAAAATGAGGCCCTACCTTCTTGTTTCAGTTTTCTTTTGCACTCTATTTACCTCCATGTTTTCTGCATTTTTGTGGTTTGTGTTGGTGAAGGAATAATCAGAGAAAAAGAAAGACTTCTTAGAAATTAAAGATGATTGCCAATTCACCACCCTCTGCCTGCCCCCTCTCCCAAACCCCTTCCAAAAAAACAATGGATGATATAAAATCTGTGCCTGGAGAACTACTTGGAGATCTGTGAGACAGAGTAGTAATTTTCCAAAATATTTTAAAGACATGGAGAATGAGTCCAGGAATAATTTAAGATGAGTTCCAGAAAGACAAAACAGGGATAATAGAAGAGAATTGTCAAAGAATCACAAGAGCCTCAATTTGAGACAAGAACCTTTATTTTGAAAGAGACCACTAAGCATCAAGCAGGATGAATCAAAAAAGATCAACATCTAATAGTATATGTCTCTATCTACTTTAATACAGTCTTTTTGGGGAGGTGGGGGGAGAGGGAGGATTGGAGGAGAAGGCATATATATATATATATATTGTAGAACAAGAGTAGCTTGGAGTTTTTATAGCTGGGTAATAGACATGTGAGGATCCTACTGTAACTCTACTACTACTTTTGGAATATCTGAAATTTTCCTTAACAAAAACAAATGATTTAAAAGAAGAAATACTGCCTTGGTCAGTGTGGCTCAGTTGGTTGGAATGTCATCTTATGGACCGGAAGGTCACAGGTTCAATTCCCTCCCTTTTTCTCTAAAAGCAAAAAAAAGCCCTCAGGTAAGGATAAAAAAATGTTTTCTTTGAATAATAAAAAAAAAGAGAGAAAAACCTAGAAACATCCTGGTTACATTTTAGAATTCTACTACCTCAAACCATATTCAAACCAATCAGGTTTAATGACCTAAAATGAGAAAGGCAAAACCAACAACCTTTCAGAATACAATTGACAACCTCGAGGTGGAGAAGAATTTCTCAAATAAAACATAAAAAGAACTAAAACAATAAAGGAACAACTGTGGCTACATTAAAATTCACAACTCTCTGTAAACTATCAAGTCATCATTGTATCAAAATGACAAACCACAAACTAAGAGAATATACTTTCAACAGCAAAGTAGTAAGACAAAACCCTGAAAACGTCCAGAAAGAGCAGGCTACATACAAAAGAACCAGCATCAGACTGACCTCAGACTTCTCTTTACTAATACTTAAAGAACAGTATCTTCAAAATACTTACAAGTAACTTAGAACTCTAAATCTAAGCAATTATAACTAAGCATGGGATAGAGTTAGGACATTGTCAGATGTGCAAGCATTCAAAGAGTTTGCCATCCATCCCCTATGTAAAAGTTACTTTAGGAGGTGTGCCACCAAAATGAAAAAAATCTGAGAACAAGATATGATATAAAAACTGTGACAGCCAAGTATAACCCAAAAGGAAAGGAATCAAGAAACAAAGAGCAGCACAGAAGTTAACACCAGATTATTCTGTGATTATTCTATTTCATGCAATAGATATTTGCACCTATAATGAATATCTACATAATCTAATACTGTAAATTTGGTTGCAACTTATTTTTTAGTCAACTTGTAGTCAAGAGACAAAATACTTAAAAATGCATTAATGAAAGAGTGTAAATATAAATATTATAAATCTTGCCAGTATGTAAGTAATACAACAAATTAGGAAATGGAAAGGTAAACGAGGTAGAAGCAAAATAAGCTAATTTCCTTTCTTAAAAAGGTGAGTCAATATATAGTCTAAAAACTGATAGATCACTAAATAGATAAATCTATCACTTGAAATTATTATAATTACCAATATAACTTAAACAACTATCAACAGTTCCACAAATATCTAGTGACACATAAGGAAAAGCTTTAAAAATGTGCTAAATTCATCTTTCACATATTGAATATAGATACATAGCAAGCACAAGGGGTATAAGTAAATTGTTTAAAAATAGAATAGTGACTACCAGAATTAAAATTTAAAAACAGAACCATTAACAACAGCTTTTGTTTTTAGGAGGTAGGGAAACTTTTACTTTTCATTTTGTACTCTTGTAGATTGCATGAATGTTTTCTTTACCAGGTGATTCATCATGCTTTTAATTTTTTAAAACTAGTTTAATAAAAAGCAATTACAGTACTGTCTTAGAGTCACACTCTATATAGTAGTTAAAGGAATAACGTAGGACTAACTGAATATACTAATTTACAGAAGAATGCCCACAGGTATTTGTAGTAAAAAAAGAAGTGCAAGGAAGGAAATGTATGTCTATAAATGTCTATGTGTTTTGTGTCTACCTGTACATATGGTATATATCTGTATATTTGCATCTACTTCTGTATTTATATATGCATTAAATATTTATTTTTATATTCATGGGAGAAGCCCAGAAGGTAAATACCAAAATATTTTAAATGGATGGTTTCTTCTGCGCAGTAGAAAAAGGGGGTCAAGAGAAAGGGTGGAGAAGGGAAAGCTGTTACTCTACATAATATATATTAAAATATATTTAAAATAATGAACATGGCTATTTAAGAAAAGTGTTAAGAAAATAAATCATCAAATGCTTAGCTTAAAAATTATCAACTTTTTTTCTAGGATTATATTATCAGAAGTTTGCCATGTAAGCTTACCTTGAAGGGTTCCAGGAAATACAACTACAGCTTAGCTTACATGAGATCTCATGCTGCAGAGACCACTGACTGAGATTCATGACATCTGGTGCCTCATATATTCTTACTATACCATCTGCTGAACAGGTTGCTAACATAAGACCCATATGCTTAGGAGCAAATTTCACATCAGTAACAGATGTTCTGCTGTCCACTAGAGTTGTCCTCTTAACCTGAAAAAAAATTTACAATATATATTATATCCAGTAGTCCCCCTACTTTATCTGTGGTTTCAGTTACAGTGGTTAACTACAGGCCAAAAATATTAAACGGAAAATTCCAGAAATAAACAATTCACAATTTTTAAACTGGGCAATATTCTGAGTAGAAGAATGAAACTCCTACTGTGTGGTTCGGGACATGAATCACCCCTTTGTCCAAAATATCCACATCACTTCATATCATCACACAGGCACTGTTTTATCACATATCATCACAAGAAGAGTATAGTACAATGACATATTTAGAGAGAGACAGACCACATTCACATAACTATTATAGTATGCTGTTATAATTATTCTATTTTATTATTGTTGTTAATCTCTTTGTTGTGCCTAACTTATAAATTAAACTTTATCATATGTATATATGTATAGAAAAAAAAACATTGTATATATTGAGTTTGGTACTACCCATAGTTTCAGGCATTCCAAGGAGAGTCTTGGAATGCATCTCCTGCATATAAAGAGAGACTTCTATACCAAAAAAAAAAAAAAAAAAAAAAGAGGATGGTACAGTGGAGAGAACACAAGCTCTAAAATCACACAGAACTGCTCTGTCGTTTACTAGAATACATTACCTTGAATAAGTTCCAATATTTAAAATGTACCTAGGCGTCAATTTCCTCCAAAGTGCTTGGCAAATTACCACATACACAGCTGGCAATCAGTAACAAATTAGTGACCTATAATTAATTACTCCATTTATGGACTACCACTAACCACTTCTAAGAAAAAGCATTTAGCAGAAACCAAGAGAATGGTACAAAGCTGGCTTTGCGATAAATACAGAATTCCACAATAACATTTGTAAGTTATTTTCTGGCATCTAGATAAGATTATTTTTGACTGAAAACATCAATAAAATTTAGAAACCAACAGTTTACTATCTATGGTTATCAAAATATGTCTTAAGGACTGTCAATATTAAAAGAATATTACATAAACTTCAAAGATAGCATCTCCGCAAATTTTTGTCTACAAACACCACTGAATAATATCAACACAAATGCTAAAATATTAAATTAATGACAATTTAACTCATATAAGTAAATAAATAAATCTAAGTTCAAATAAAAATCCTTTATATGCTACCACTCCTGAACCCTATCTATACTAACTGATCCATCTCAGACTGACTGCTAGAAATACTACTTCTATAAATTTCCCTTCTCTCCTCCTCTTAAGCAGTTGTTTATCTTAAGAAGGCCTTAATGCAAAGGCAATGAGACCAAACCCTTCCATCATTAAAAAAAAAAAAAGTTGTAAAACATTATGAGTAGCATGATAGCTACAATCCTACAGCAATTAGTATGGTACTGGCATCAGGAGAGGCATATAAACCAAGGGAATGGAGTCCAGAAATATATAGTCAAGAGATTTTCAATGAGAGTGCCCAGACCATTCAATGGGAAAATAACAATTTTTTCAATAAAAGGCATTGAGAAAACTGGGTATCAAATGCAAAAGAATGACTGTATTACCAGATAAACCCTAGTTCTTCTCGATGACTCAGCAAAGAATTACAGAGCAGCGAACCTATCAGTGTGCATACGAAGTTTATTAGTGAATGAGAGAGCAAAAGCAAGGGCGCCCAAAGGCTGGGTGACCAGAGCCCAGGTGGCCAGAGGGCCAAGAGAAGAAAGAGAATGCATCCTTTGCTGTGAGGACTTATATAATTGCTGGGATGGGGGTGAGGGAGTTACATTTTGATTGACAGGTAACAATGGTACTAGCTTTCCTGGGGAAGCGTGACTATCCAAACGTAGGTACAGTGTGGGGGTCTGTTATCTCAAATCCTTATCTTGCTCTAGACTAGTTGTTCATTTTGCATACGTGACAGGAGGCAGGCAGTTAACCAAAGCTATTTTAGGGGCTTTCCTTTGCGCACTGTAGTCTCCCTCCCCTTCCCCCTTCCAGGTCTTGGAATGAATATACAGTCTCCAGGTTTCCCTTTTCCCAGCTGGTGGAGATGATACACACAGACTTTCAAGGGCTCCCCCACTCCTGCATTATCATAGTTTTGCTTGTTGTTTGGAATGCCTGGCAATCTTAGCAGACTAGGCTCAGGACTACTGGGTCGACAGGTGAGACATGTCTTCCTTTGCTTTTAGCCTCCTCTATTAAGTTCTTTGTTACATTGCAATGGTGAGGGTCCTGCCTTTACTTCTCCTCTGCTATTCATTCTACTGTAACAACTGGACCCTAATATTAGACCATATACAAAAATTAACCAAAAAAAAAAAAAAATCAAATCTAAATGTAGGAGCTAAAACTATAATAAGTCTTAAAAGAAAATTCTGAGGAAAGTATTCATGACATTGAATTTGACAATGATTTCTTGAATATGACACCAAAAAACAGGAAACAAAATAAATAAATTGAACCTCATGAAAATTTCAAAATTTTGTATATCAAAGGGCACTATCAAGAAAGTGAAATGGCAATGCACAGAATGGGAGACGGTATCTACAAATCATGTATCTAATAAAGGATTAATACCCAGATTACACAAAGAACTTACAATTCAACAACACACACACAAAAAAATAAAATAAAAAATAAAAAATAAAAACAATCCAATTTTTAAGTGGGCAAAGGACTGCCCTGACTGGTGCGGCTCAGAGGATTGAACACTGGTCTGTGAACCTAGGGGTCCACTGGTTCGATTCCCAGTCAGGGCATGTGCCTGGGTTGCAGGCCTGGTCTCCAGTTGGGGGCACCTGAGGGGCAACCACACATTGACGTTTCTCTCCCTCTCTTTCTCCCTACCTTTCTCTGTCTCTAAAAATAAATAAATATATATATTTTAAAAAATGTGCAAAGGACCTGAATAGACATTTTCTCTAAAGAAGTAAAAGGGTTCTGGTAACAATTCCAATCCAGGGGGGCGGAGGGGTCCCCCCTACACCAACAAACAATTCTCAGAAACCAACAGGTCTGAGGAGGATTCAACTAAATGCCACCAGTATCTACCCAGAGATAGTGTCAGATACCACAGCTCAGTACTACAAAAACGTTCCCACCCCCCTATGACTTCAGATGCCAGTGCATCTGATTGATTGGCTATAAATCTGAGGTTCCCAAGCGCTCCTCCATGGGTTCAATTAATTTCTAGAGCAGCTCACCAAACTCAGTGAAACATTTTACTTAACTGCATTACTGACTTATTAGAAAAGGATGTAACTGAGGAACAGCCAGATGGAAAAGATAAAAAGTATAGGGGAAAGGACATAGCGCTTCCATGCCCCCTCCAGGCATGTTACTCTTCCCAAATCTGTACATATTCACCAACCCAGAAGTTCTCCAAACCCTGTCCTTTTAGGTTTTTATGAAGGCTTCCTTACATAGACATGATTGACTAACTCATTGGCCCCTCTCCCCTCCATGGAGATTGAGGGGTGGGACTGCAATTTCCAACCCTCTAGCAGCATGGTTGGCTACAATGGCAACAAGCACCCATTCTTAGGTGCTTTCCAAAAGTTACATCATTAATATAACAAAAAACACCTTGATCACTCGCAACACTTAAGAAATTCTAAGGGTTTTGGAAACCATGAATCAGAAGCCACGGATGAAAACTAAATATATAAGAGAAATATATTTTGGTCATCTGAATAACCAAATACATACATATTTCTTATAAATCACACTATCACAAGAAGATATACAAATTACCAATTAGCACATAAAAAGATGTTCAACATCACTAAACATTAGGGAAATGCAAATCAAAACCACCAGAAGATACCATTTCACAAGCACGGGCAAGGAAATGGAGAAACTAGAACCCTCATGTTTCACTTATGGAAATGTAAAATGGTTGCATCCATTGTGGAAAACAGTTTAGCAACTTCTCAAAAAGTTAAAGATAAAACTATCATATGGTCCATTAAATCTACTCCTAGGTATATAGCCAAAAGAATTAAATGCAAGGTATCAAATAGCTATTTACATACTGATGCTCACAGTAGCATTATTTACAACAACTAAAAGGTGAAAACAACCCAGTTGTCCATCCACAGATGAATGAACAAACAAAATGTGGCATTCATACACAAGACAGATTTTCCTTAATGAAACAAGCCAAACACAGAAGGGCAAATATTGTATGGTTCCACTTATATGAGGAACCTAATTCAGAGACAGAAAGTAGAATAGAGGTTATCAGGGGCTGGAGGAGGGGAAAGGAAAAGGTACCTTACCTTTTAATGGTACAGAGTTTACATTGGAAAGCTGAAAAGTTTTGGTATAGCTATCAGTGATGGGTACACAGCATTGTGAAATGTACCGTATTTTTCACACTATAAGACACACCTGACCATAAGAAACACCTAGGTTTAGAGGAAGAAAACAAGAAAAAAAAATATTCTGAACTAAATAGTGTACTAAAATATTTAATAAGATATAACAGAATAATATTTCAATCACGTAAAGTGAACAGCAGTCAACAGCAGTATTAAGAACCACATCACTGTCATTAACAAATGAAGAGAGACTTTAAGGTTCAAATAACCTAGTTTTCTGGGAACCCCAAGAACTCAGCATTGCTAGTGTCATAATTTATGAAGCTCAGTTGCTCACAATCACTGATATCACTTTCTTCGCTATCTTCATACTAACGAGATGCCCTGAAATTCAGCAGTAAAGTGGGACATTTAAGCATCCCCAGGGGTTTCGCATGGGGCCACCACTTTCTCTTCTAACAGCTCTCCCCACCGCTGACAGGTCAGGTAATACACATCATGGTCTGTGATGCAATATTTGCTCCATAAGACGTACAGACATGTTTCCCCCACTTGTGAGGGGAAAAAAAAGTGCATCTTTTGGAGTGAAAAATACGGTAATTAATGCCAATAAATGTTACACTTATGGTTTAAATTATATTATGTTATAAATATTTTACCGCTATTTTAAAATGCAGTAGAAAAATGAATGGTATTGAGAGCACATTAAAATTAAAGGTGACCCGGGGATATGGAGAAGACTGGTAGCAATACAGAAGGAAACAATATATTTATGTCCTTATAAAGAGAGGTAATATATACAGAAGGATAAACAAAAAAACCTGTAATAGTGGTTGACTCTAGGAAAAGAACTCTCTGGCCAGAGAAAAGGAAGCTCTCACTGAATGCACTTGTCTGTACCTTCTGAAATTTACATTTGTGCCTGAACACCTATTATGAAAAATAAAGAGGAAAAAAACAGAAAACATTGGAGTGGGTCTTCAAAGCAATCTTGTTTCAATTCTCTGACTTTATAGACAAGGAACATGAACAGCAACCACATTATGCTCTTGCCTAATTTCGAACACCAAATCAGGGAAGAGCTACAGTTAAAGCAGAAACAGATAAAGAAGAGCATCCTTTGTAAGAAAGAAAAGGTAACCACAAAAGAGAAAAAACAATTTTTGAAGAATTTTAGAGTGTGCTCTATGACAAAGCAAATATTCTGGGTTCACCATGAAAGTTATAATAAGCAATGCCATGGGTACCACATCAGGCCCAAGACAAAATTACATAACAAGTAGGATAAAAACATGGAAGAAAGAACAATGAAACTGGTAAACATAGAGGGGAGTGGTAACACCTTACCAAGTGCTTGAAGTATTCTTAGAAGCATTAATGCTCCTTGGATACGCATGCCCCCACATTTCCAGAAAACTAACAAATGTCTCACCCAGTGACTCTGTCCTCGCAGTTTATCATTTGATTCTCCTACTATTTCTTCCCATACAGCAGCTGTTCGGTCGAAAGAACAGGAAGCTAGAACCTGTCCAAATTCAGGATGGGCCCATGTCACACGCCACACAGATCCGCTATGTGTCTGAGGAATTAAAAACAAAAAACTGAGTTTATTCATATTTCACACATATAATGTTTTACTTAAAGAAACAGAATACAGCCTGGCTGGTGTGGCTCAGTGGACTGAGCACCAGCCTGCAAACTGAAGGCTTGCCAGTTCAATTCCCAGTCAGGGGACATGCCTGGGTTGCGGGCTGGGTTCCCAGTTGGGGGTGAGTGAGAGGCAACCACACATAGATGTTTCTCTCCCTCTTTCTCCATCCCTTCCCCTCTCTCTAAAAATAAATAAGTAAAATTTTCTTTTTTTAAAAGGAAATAGAATACAGATATTTTTACTTTAGTAAAAGGAGAAAGCTATTAAACTTAACATTTAAATAGAAAGCTCAATGCTAAAACTTTTTAACTTGAAGATATTCTATATATATAATTGCAGCCCTGCTGGAGTAAAGTTCTTCTAGCATTTTAGTAATAAAGAAAAATCTAGCTGGATACTGTTGACCTCTTCCAATGCTAATAGTTAGAAACCTGCTTCAGACTTTAGCCTACGCAAGCTTTTAAACAGATTCTGAAAGTCCACTAATTTTTCAAATTATACCTACAGGAAATACCCACCTAACAAATAAGATTAATCAAAATTATTTGCTCCAAAAGCCTAACAGTACAGTCATACCTCAGTATTCAATGGCTTCAGAACTCGTCAAACCCTACACTCATCACATTTTGACAGAAAAAATAAATGTTTCAGCACTTGGCGCTTGTTCAGGACTAGTAGCACTTGCTAGAACTTGTATGAGTCACAATACCACCTGGCAAGAGAAAAATGTTTCACTTGTCACTTGCTTGGTACTCATTGGTTTTGGCACTCATCAAGAGTTCTGGAACAAACTAACAAGCACCGAAGTACCTCTGTATACAGAAATTATAGCAACAAAATGCTTAAATAATTCTAATGATGTCTGTCTAGACAATGGACTATTCTAGGAAAAGAGGCAATGGGTGAGCAAATACAGAGAAACCCAAATCACTGTATTCTGAGAAATAACTTATAGCTCAGGAGCAGTATCTTTATATATGAAAAACATCAAATTGCTATTCAACTCGTCACATTGACGAAAAAAGAATGGAAAGGTCTCTGAAGACTTTCACATCAACAGAATTTCAGTTGTGCTTTCCAGTAAAAATACTGTATGACAACAAGCATCAGTCCACCACTTAATTTACAAAATCTGTTTCATGCTTCTGCATATCTAACACTTTTACATTCAACAATCTCAGAATACTTTGATAATCTGTTAACTTCTACATGATCACAATATCATTATCCAAAGGTAAACCTCACACCGTTAACTTTTATTGTTGTTCAATTACAGTTGTCCCAATTTTTCCCCCGTTGCTCTCCCCTGTCCTGCCCAACCACCTCCTTGTTCCCACAGTAAATCCCTACACTGTTGTCCATGTCCATTGCTCCTTGACAAGACCCTTCCCCTTCCTTCCCCCATTATCCCCCTCCCCTTCTCCCACCCCTCTGATCGCTGTCAGTTTGTTTCTTATTTCCACATCTCTGGTTCTATTTGCTGATTTGCTTGTTTTGTTCATTAGGTTCCACTTATAGGTGAGGTCATTCACTATTTTTCTTTCCCCACCTGGCTGATTTCACTAAGCATAAATATTCTCCATTTCCATCCATGCTGTTACAAAGGGAAGGAGTTCTTTCTTTCTGCTGCATAATATTCCATTGTGTAAAGTACCACAGCTTTTTGATTCACTCATCTACTGATGGGCACTAAGGCTGTTTCCAGCACTTGGCTATTGTAAATAACACAGCTATGAACACTGGGGTGCATAGGTCCTTTTAAATTGGTGTTTCAAGAAGCTTAGGGTATAATCCCAGCAGTGGAATCACTGGATAAAAAGGCAGTTCCATTTTTAATTTTTTGAGGAAATTCCATACTGTTTTCCACAGTGGCTACACAAGTGTGCATTCCCACCAACAGTGCACTAGGGTTCCCTTTTCTCCACATCCTCTCCAGCACTTGTTGTTTGTTGATTTGTTAATGATGGCCATTCTGACCGGTGTGAGGTGGTGTCTCACTGTGGTTTTAATTTATATCTCTCTGATGGCTAATAATGTTGAACATCCTTTCGTGTGTTTATGGGCCCTCTATACGTCCTCCTTGGAGAAGTTTTTGTTCAGGTCCTTTGCCCATTTTTTAATTGGGTTGTTTGTCTTCCTGGTATTAAACAGTATGAGTTATTTATACGTTTTGGAGATCAGACCCTTGTCCAAGGTATCATTGGCAAATATGTTTTCCCATACAATTGGTTCTCTTTTCATTTTGCGGTTTCCTTTAGCCAAGCAGAAGTTTTTTTAATTTTGATGTAGTCCCATTTGTTCATCCTTTCCTTTATATCCCCTACCCTAGGAGATATATCTGCAAAAATATTGCTGCATGGGATGTCTGAAATTTTACTGCCTATGTTTTCCTCTAGGACTTTTATGGTGTCACGGCTTATATTTAAGTCTTTTATCCATCTTGAGTTTATTCTGGTGTATGATCTAAGCTGGTGGTCTTGTGTCTTTTTTTTTTGCATGTACCTGTGAGATCTCCCAATACCATTTGTTGAAGAGGCTATTTTTACTCCATTTTATGCTCCTGCCCCCTTTGACAAATATTGATTTGTCAAATATTAATTAATGGGTTTATTTCTGGGCTCTCTAGCCTGTTCCACTGATCTATGTGTCTGTTCTTATGCCAGTACCAGACTATTTTGATTATAATGGCCTTGTAATATAGTTTGATATCAGGTATTGTGATCCCTCCTACTTCGTTATTCTTTCTCAAGATTGCTGAGGCTATTTGGGGTTGTTTTTGGTGACATATAAATTTTTGAAATATTTGTTGTAGATCTCTGAAATATGTCATTGGTATTTTAATCAGAATTGCATTGAATCTATAGATTGCTCTAGGTAGTATGGACATTTTAATGATGTTAATTCTTTCAATCCTTGAACACTGTATATGCTTCCATTTATTTGTATCTTCCTTAATTTCTTTCTTCAGTGTTCTGTAGCTTTCTGAATACAGGTTTTTTACCTCCTTGGTTAAGTTTATTCCCAGGTACTTAATTTTTCTTATTGCTATAGTAAATGGGATTATTTTCTCTAGATTCTGTTTCTGCTATTTCATTGTTGGTGTACAAAAATGCTTTCAATTTTGGAATATTGGCTTTGTATTCGCTATTTTGCCAAAATTCACTTATTAGGTTAAGTATTTCTTTGGTGGGGCCTATAGGGTTTTCTAAGTACACTGTCATGTTACCTGCAAATGATAGTTTTATTTCCTCCTTTCCAGTCTGGATGCCTTTTATTTCTTTTTCTTGTCTGATCACTTGGCTAGAACTTCCAATAACATGTTAAATAAAAGACGTAAAAGTGGACACATTAGTCTTGTTCCTGATCGTAGAAAAAAAGCTTTTAGTTTTTGCCTGTTGAGTATAATGTTGGCTGTAGGTTCCTTGTATATGGCCTTTATTATGTTGAAGTATGCTCCCTCTATTCCCACTTTGCTCAGTATTTTTATCCTAAATGGGTGCTGTACTTTATCAAATGATTTTTCAGCATCTATTGATATGATGTGATTTTTGTCTTTCATTTTGTTTATGTGGTGTATTACGTTTATTGCTTTGCAAATATTATCCCATCCTTGCATCCCTGGGATGAATCCCACTTTATCGTGGTGTATAATCTTTCTAATGTGTTGTTGGATCCAGTTTGTCAATATTTTGTTGAGGATTTTAGCATCTATGTTCATCAGCAATATTGGCTAGTAGTTTTCTTTCCTTGTTGTGTCTTGACCTGGTTTTGGAATTAGGATAATACTGGCCTCATAGAAAAACTTCGGGGGTCTTCCCTCTTCTTGAATTTTTTGGAATGGTTTGAGAGGAACAGGAATTACCTCTTCCCTAAATGTTTGGTAAAACTCACCTGTAAAGCCGTCCAGACCAGGGCTTTAGTATGTCACGAGTTTTTTGATTACTGCTTCAATTTCACTAGTTATCAGTCTACTAAGGCTGCTTCTTCTTAATTCAGTTTTGGAAGATTATGTTTCCAGAAACTTGTCTGTTTCACCCAGGTTGTCAAATTTCTTGACACATAGTTTTCATAGTAATTTCTTACAATCCTTTGTATTTATGTGGTATCGGTTGTGATTCCTCCTTTCATTCCTGATTTTATTTATTAGGGTCTTCTTTTTCTTTATGAGTCTGGTTAAAGGTTTGTTGATTTTGTTTATCTTTTTACAGAACAAGATCCTGGATTTACTGATCCTTTAAATTGTTCTTTTAGTCTCTATGTCATTTAATTCTGCTCTGATCTTGATGACTTCCTTCCTTCTACTCACTCTGGGCTTTGTTTGTTATCCCTCTGGTTCTTGTAGACATAGGGTAGGTTATTTCAAATTTTTCTGTCTTTTTTAGGTAGGTCTGTATGGCTATGAACTTCCCTCTCAGGACTGTCTTTGCTGTGTCTCATAGGTTTTGAGCTGTTGTGTGTTCATTTTTATTTGTTTCCAGAAACTTTCTCATTTCTTCCCTGATGTCATTGTTAACCCATTTATTATTTAATAGCATGTTATTCAGTTCTCCTTGAATTTGAATGTTTTTGAATTTTTCCTTGAGGTTGGTTTCTAGTTTTAAACCATTATGATTTGAGAAGATGCTTGGTATGATTTCAAGTGGTATATTTATGTTTTTAAAGAGCCCTTGAAAACACTCCAAAGCACTATACTTATGAAATACATTGTGAAACTGAAGAGGAAAAAATAGGGGTTTCCTTTTGGAATGATAAAGAGTTTTGGGACTAGATAGAACTGATAGCTATACAACATTGCCAATGGAGTAAATGTCACTGAACTGTTTACTTTAAAATAATTAATTTTATTTTATGTGAATCTCACCTCAATTTAAAAAACAGAAGAGGGCAAAAAAATTGGATAGACAAGTCACCAATGATATATGAATAGCTAATAAGCACATAAAAACACAATCCACATCTTTAGTTATTAAGGACATATACATCAAAACCCAATGAGATACCACTTCACATCAACTAAGATGGCTAAAATTTAAAATAAAATAAAAAAAGAGAGAGAAAATATCAAGTGTATGGAAGAATGTACAGAAACTGGAACTGTTATTTATTTCTTGGTGGGAATATAAAATGGTAAACATATACAACCCAGCCATTCCACTCTTTGGTATCTACTTAAGAGAAATAAAATGTATGGCACACAAAGACTTGTATGGCATGTTAATAATAGCATTATTCATTGCTGCCAAAAACTAGAAACAATTCAAATGTCTATCAACTGGTGAACGAATAAATAAACATGGCTTTTTCTATACAATGGAATACTCCTCGGTATTATAAAGAATCAAACTACTTACACGTGCCAAACCATGGATAAACCTCGAAAACATGCTAAGGTAAAGTACCCAGATATAAAGAACTACATATTACAAGTTTCCATTTAAATGAAAAATCTAAAAAACGTAAAACTATAAAGAAAGAAAATAGTTCAGTGGTTGCTTAGGATTTAGGAGGGAAATAGGGGAATACTGACCCCAAACGGGCACAAGGGAAATTTCAGGACTGACTTAGTGTTCTAAAATAAGATAGTGGTGATGTTTGCAATACCATATAAATTTATTAAAACTCCTTGAAGTGTACACTTAAAAAGTGATGAATCTTAAGGTATGCAAAATTCTACCTGAGTAAAGTTGTTTTTTAAAATATCAAGAAATAAGAATCTATAAAACATCACTGTAATTAAAAATATGTAAATGATAAAAGAAATACTAACATGCTAAAAATAATTATGTTAGAATGCTATGGCCTTGGCTGGTGTGGCTCAGTGGACTGAGTGTTGGCCTGTGAACCAACTGTCGCCGGTTCGATTCCCAGTCAGGGCACATAACTAGGTTGCACGTCAGGTTCCCAGTTGGGGGCACAAGTGAGAGGCAACCACACAGTGATGTTTCTTTCCCTCTCTTCCTCCTTTCCCCTCTCTCTAAAAATAAATAAATAAATAAACAAACAAATTATATTTAAAAATGCTATGGAATTACAAATTTTATTATTCTCAAATTTTCTAACGTGTATTTCTGTTACTTTAATAGAAGGTGTAAAATCTTTAAAGAAAAAGAAGTATAAATTTTATAATCCTCCCAAAGCTAAAGAGTAAGTCACTGATATTCCCAAATAGTAACCATTTCAATTTTAAAAATTACTATAAAAATAAATACTAACCTTCCAACTAGCAGTACAATGCCAATCTCCACTTTCACTTTTATCCCAGACCTATAAAAAATTAAGACAGATATTTTACACAAAAAATTCTTTAAAATTAATATGAAAAACATTAAGACTGAATCATCAGTAGGGCAAAAAAGGTGAACATGAATTCACAAAAGAATATAACCAATAAGCAAACATTCATTCACTCACTCATTCATTCATTCAAATACTTATTGAGAACCTTGGATATGTCAGGCATGGGCTAAAGCACTGAGGGGTCAAGGAATCTGAGCTCTAATGGGTAACAGGCAATTACAATTACAGTCAATTCTTGTTATTTGAGGTAGTTATATTGTCTATTTTGCCAAGAACACTGAGTTAACAAATACGGAACCACTGCTCCTAAGGGAAATATAAGGTGAGATTTCATAGGAGCCTCTGGTCACAACATATATGTTAACCAATCAATATATAACCTTGTTTTATGTGTGTATATGTTTAAAGACACCTTATTTAGTATATATTACTGATACTTTAACATTAACTCAAAGCAAATAGCACTATAACTCATGTCTGAATAAAGTTTCCTTATCACAGACATTTTGTCCCTAGAACACATTGCAGCCTTTGTGCACCTGGGAACACTAGGCAGCACTTCAGCACTACACTTGGGCTCCATTCTAGGCTGTGAAATCACCAACAAAAAGAACAAATATGCCACCCGGGCTGGTTATAACATCGTCCCATGTACAAAAGGGCTGCGGGTCAATTCCAGTCAGGGCACATACCTAGGCTGCCGGTTCGATCCCAGGTCGAAGTGTGTATGGGAGGCAACTGATCAATGTTCCTCTCTCACATCAATGTTTCTCTCTCTCTTTTCCCTCCCCCACTTCTTCTCTCTAAACATATCCTTGGGTGAGGATTAAAAAAGCTATGTAAAATGTGGTGATAAATAGACAATGAGAAGGACATGTTTATAACATGAGAGCCAAAATGAGAAGGAAGAGTGTCACCCTACTGGATAAGAACATGTACATCCGGTAACTCCAATTTTGTCCCTCTGTTCATGTTAGCTAAATAACAGTACTGATTTTAGGGTTAAAATAAATCTTAGAGGGTAAACAAATTCACAAATACAAAATCTGCAAATGATCAACTGTACATGTAACAAACAAAAGCAAAATACTGAACCTTACCAACAAAAAATATTGATTATAATAAGATATTTTAACCTCTTAAAAAATGTAATAATAAACAGTATAGTGGCTCCTCTAAAAAACTAAAAATAGAAGTATCATATGATCCAGCAATTCTACTCTTGGGTAAAAACCTGAAAGAGTTAAAAGCAGGGTCTTATAGTGACATCAGCATAATGGCAGAGTAAGAAGACCTCTTATCTTAGTCTCTCCCCTTAAAGTTCCAAGTTGGACAACTACAATTCAACAAAGGAATCTCTGCTCAACACACAAACATATCTGAGGGATCCATGCATTGAGACATATGGAGGTGAGCATAAGGCAGGGAGCAGGTGAGGAAGGTGATGGCAGCCCTCATTCAGCAGCCCAGAGAGGGGGCCAGTGGCACAGCGGTAACATTCCAGCCTGAGTGGCCAGGACACATTGCAGCTGGGCCCAGTGACAGAGGCCAGAAGCAGTGCAAAGGTATAGTAGCTGCAAACTGACAGCCACCATTCTCAGGAAAAAAATAAAGAGGAGTGAATCTCTCCCAGCTCCAGCAGACAGGGTAGCAGTGGAGGTGTCAGAATACAGCCTCACTCAGAGAAGCCTAAAAAAGGGCAAAAGGGCAGAAGCAGCACTCCAGCCTAAGCAGCTGATACACAATGCAACTAGTTGAAAAAAAGAAAAACAAAGCCACCTGCTTTCCCTCCCAGGAACATGCCCACACCTTTCCTTTCCTCCTCTTCTTCCCCTACAGGCTGCACCTTTCCTAAACTCTAAGGGACCTCACAAGATATGCAACCAGGGACGCAATGGGCAGCAGCAGCTCATTTTGGGCTAACATCCTGAACCAGTCTCCAAGACCCCCATTTATCTGAGAATGGGAAGGGGAAGGGAGGGATAGAAGGAAGGAAGGAGGGAAGGAAGGAAGGAAGGAAAGTAGGAAGGAAGGAAGGAAGGAAGGAAGGAAGGAAGGAAGGAAGGAAGGAAAGAAAGAAAGAGATACAGCCACAGATTGGCAGACCCACCTCCTCCTGCCCACTCCTCCCCCTCCCATTCTGGGAGAACCCAGTAGAGGCAGCTGGGACACTTTAGGAAGTACACTGTAGATAGCAGCCTCTGGTTGTAGGGAAGCAGTGTCGAGAAATCACAGGCCTGGAGCCCCATCACCTATCACGTCCCACCACAGGAACAATGCCCTGAGATAGAGATGACCAGTCACAGAGGGGACACCTGCCTCCTCAGAGAATATAAGGCATTTTTCATGGCCACAGCAATGCAATCCATTGACATCCAGAAAGTCCTAGTAGTTCAGGTAAGTGAAAAAACAAAACTTACACTATAGCACCGCCTACTGGAAAACAAAGACTTCTACTTATCACTGCTAAAACGTTAAAGCAAAATAATATCTTAAAAAATAAAAGATTTTAATTCCTCAAATGTCCAGGCAGAATAATCCATCAAATGCTACAAATAACCAAGATTACAATGTAGCTCAGTGTGGGGAACAGCTCCTTGTGGTTTCGGGAATTGTAACCCCGGCTGTGAGCCTGACTTACTCCCCAACTCCCCGGCTTGTCTTTCAGTCTCAATAGCACACTGGAAGGCTGCGTGGGAGACATAACCGAAAACCATTCAGAGGGTTTCCATGGGAATTTGATTTAAACAATGTTTATTATGTTTTAGAACTTGCTCTGCTCTTCTTATCTCTTAAGTATAAACAATCTCTAGCAAAGAATGTATGAAACCTTGCACCTAATGCCAGTGTGGCGTCAAGATGTTTAACAAACCCTGACACAGAGTGGTCACTGTGACCTCTGTACTGGTACTTGTAATCTGTTATTGTCAACTGTAATCCAGGCACCTAAAAGCTATAGATAATTTATAAATTTTGACCTTGTATCTCTCTTGCGTACCCTTCTCAACAAAAAGCATGAGGGACACAAGTCTTGAGCTTTCTCCACTAGAGGGAACAGCCACCTCCCTAACCCCCAGACAAAATACAGTGTCCTTGATAGATTTGTGCTGCCATGGTCATGAAACCTCTGCTGGACAGAGTAGTTTCCAACTGAGCCGGGGTGTTGGAGGCAGCTCAGCCTCAGCTCAGAAAGAAAATGAAAGTCTCCAGAAAACAAACTCAAAGACATAGAGGACTGTGATTTAAATGACAGTAAGTTCAGGATTGTAGTTCTGAAAAAAACTCAATGAAATACAAGAAAATTAAAAGGCAGTTCAATGAGCTCAGGAATAAAGTCAATGAACAAAAGGAGTACTCTACCAAAGAAACTGAAACTAAAAAAGAACCAAACAAATTCTAGAGCTAAAGAACTCAATAAATGAGGTGAAGAATGAATTAGAGAACTTAGGAAATAAGAGTAGATCAGATGTTAGAAAGAATTAGTGATCTTGAAGATAGAATTCTAGAAATTACTTGTGAAAGAAGAGAGAAGTGAGAGTTTAAAAAAATATATGAAAGAGCCCTATAACAATTTGGCTCCATCATAAAGAACAATATAAGAATAATAGGTATACCAGAAGAAGTGAACAGAGAGCCTACTGAAACACATAATCAATGAGAGCTTCCCAAGTCTATGGAAAGAGAAGGACCCCAAATCTAAGAAGCTAACAGAACACCTAAATATCTCAATCCAAGAAGGCATTCTCCAAAAATTCTTTCATTGTTAAATTTAATGACAATGAAAGAATTATCAAGGCAGCCAAGGAATAAAAGACTATAAGCTATAAAGGAAACCCCATTAGACTATCATTGGCTTTTGGGGTTTTGTTTTTTGGTTTTTTTTTTTTTCATTAGAAACCTTATAAGCCAGGAGCAAGTGGAAAAAATATTCAAAATATATGGAAAGAGAGAAATCACCAGCCAAGTTTAATAACATATCCAGCAAAGTTATTTTTATATATAAAGGAGAAATAAAGGTTTTTCAAGACAAACAAAAGTGAACAAAATTTACCACCATAATACCTCCATTACAAGAAATGTTGAAAAGAACTCTTCTATCTGAAACAAAAGAATACAAAAACATGAGTAAGATGACAAATGGACACACAGTAGCAGGAAACTGCAACTCTGTCTCAGAATAGCATATTAAACAACTATAAAATAAAGGTTAAAAGGGAAAAGCATTTTTTTTTATTACAGCTTCTGCAATTTAGAAATGAACACACAGCATACAAAGGGATATGTAACAACAAAAACATATCAAGGCAGGACAAAAAGAGCTAAACTTGCACAGGTGAATGAAGAGAAGATGCAATCAAAAGGAAAAAGACTATGGTACATATGAAAACATTTTTGCACAAACCTAATGATAATTACAAAACAAAAATCTACAACTGAGATACAAAAGAGACAGACTTACAGATAGCAGAATGACAGCTAAGGGGGGAAGGGATGAGGGGATGGAGGGATTGAGCACAAAGGAAAAAGGACTCATGAACATGGACAACAGTGTGGGGATGGTGGACAGGAGGGGATATAAGGCAATTAAACAGTAATGAAAAAATACAATAAAAATTATTAAATAAAAAAGTAAAAATAAAAAGTAAAAAAAGAGGTAATGCAGGGGGAAAAATCATAGAACACTACCAAACTAAAACAGTAGACAGAAACACAGGGAAAACAAAGAATGGAGATACAGAGCAACCAGGAAAAAAAAGATAAAATGACTGTAGTTAAGTCTTTATATATCAACAATCATCCTAAATGTAAACGGACTGAACTGACCAATTAAAAGGCACAGAGTAACTGGATGCATTAAAAAACAAAACCTGTCTATATGTTGCCCCCAGGATACTCATCTCAGCTAAAAAGTCTTAAACTCAAAGTGAATAGGTGGAAGATAATAGTCCAAGCAAATGGCATCCAGATAAAAGCAGGTTTAGCTGTGCTTATTCAAACAAAATACCTTTCAAGATTTAAAATAGGTAACATTTCATATATTTTTTGAAAGAAAAGACATTTTATAATGATAAAGGGGGCATTTCATCAAGAAAATATAACACATCGATATGCATGCACCGAATCTGGAAGCTGCAAATTATGTAAACAATTGCTACATAAAGAAAGAAACTGACGAAGATACAATTATGGTAGGGGACCTGAATCACCCCAATGACAGCGATAGGTCATCCAAAAATAAAAGTCAATATAGGAAATATAGACCTTAACCGACACACTTTAGACCAAATGAACGTAATAAACATTGACAGAACTTTCCACCCCAAATGACAGAATATACATTCCCCTCAAGTGCACATGTAACATTCTCAAGGGTAGGTGGTATGTTAGGGCACAAAACTAGTCTCAATAATTTTAAAAAACTGAAATCATACCAAGCATATTTTTCTATTACAAAGGTATGGAACTGGAAAAAACCACAAATATGTGGCAATAAAACAACATGTTACTGAACAACTATTAGGTCAAAGAATAAATAAAAGAAGAAATCAAAGGATACATAAAGACAAATGAAAATGACAACACAACATGTCAAAATGTTAGGGATACAGCAAAAGCGGAACAAAGATGGAAGTTTACAACATTACACACCTCTCTCAACATTACACACCTCTCTCAACAAACAAGAAAAACCTCAAACTATTTAATACTTCACCTTAAAGAACCCCAAAAAGAGCCCTGGCTGGTGTAGCTCAGTGGACTGAGCGCCAACCTGCTGACCGACAGGCTACCGGTTTGATTCCCAGTCAGGGCACATGCCTGGGTTATGGGCCAGGTCCCCAGTTGGGGGCCTGCAAGATGAAACTGATTGTTTTTTCTTGCACATCAATGTTTCTCTTCCTCTCTTTCTCCCTCTCCCCCGCCCAAAAAAAATAAATTTTAAAAAATATTTTTTTAAAAAAGAACCCCAAAAAGAATATATAAAACCCACAGTAGAAAAAAGGAAATAAAAATTAAAGCATAATTAAATAATATAGAGAACAAAAATGCAATAGGAAAATTAATGAAATGAAGAGCTCACTTTCTGGAAATGTAAATAAAATTGACAGACCTCTGACTAGACTAAGGAAAAAGAAAAGGGTCAAATAAAATCAGAACTGCAAGAGATGCTACAAAGTACCCACAAAAATACAAAGGATTATAAAAGAATACTATGAAAGTTTATATGCCACCAAGTTAGACAACCTAGAAGAAATGGACAAATTCTTAGAAATATATAAGCTTTCTAGACTGAACCATGAAGAATTGGAAAAACTAAACAGACTGATCAATAGTAAGAAAATTGAAATAGCACTCAAAAACCACCCCCAAAAACAGAAGTCCAGGACCAGGTGTCTTCACTGCTGAATTCAAACATTCAAAGATATAATACCTATCTTTTTTGAACTCTTCCAAAAAAAGAGAAGCACGAATTTTACAAGACCAACATTACCCTGATACCAAAAACCAGGAAAGGACAACAGAAAGCAGAAAGGGGGGAAGGGGGGAGGAGGGGAGGGGAGGGAAGGGAGGGGAAGAGTGGAATTACAGACTAATATCTCTGATAAACACAAATGCAAAAACCCTACACAAAATACTAGCAAATCAAATACAATACATTAAAAAGATAATACAGTAGTCCCTCTCTATATCGCGGTTCACTTATCGTGGCCTCATTGTATCGCAGGACTTTTAAAAATATTATATTTAATTATTTATCGCGGATTTTTCACTATATCGCAGGATTTTGCAGTACTGTATACATATGTTGTTAAAAGTTACGTAGGTTTAAAAGTGTAGAATAAATGTAAGGTTACTACTTTGCGGGGAGGTCTAGAACGTAATACCTGCGATAAGTGAGAGAATACTGTATATCACGATCAAGTGTGATTCATTCCAGGGATGCGAGGATGGTTTAACAAATGCAACCAATTAGTGATACACCACATTAACAAAAGATAAAAATCATATGATCATATCAATAGAAAAAGCATCTGACAAGATACATTTATTTAAAGATTAAAACAATAAAATGGGTAAAGAAGGAAAGTACCTCAACATAATTAAGGCCATATATAACAAACCCTCAGCTAATACCATACTCAATGGTGAAAAACTGAAAAGGTTTTCCTTTAAGATCAGGAACAAGACAAGAATGCCAACTCTTGCCACTGTTATTCAACACAGCACTGGAAGTTCTAGTCAAAGCATCAGGCAAAAGAAAGAAATAAAAGGCATCCAACGTGGGAATGAAGAAGTAAAATCATGTCACTATTTGTAGATGACATGATTCTTCATATAGAAAAATCTATAGACTTCACCAAAAGACACTTAGAAACAATACATAAGTATATTACAGTAAAGTTGCAGGATACAAAATCATGCACAAAAATCCACTGCATTTCTATATGCTAACAATGAATATCAGGTAATGAAATGAAGATAATACTCTCATTTGATACTGTAACAAAAAGAATACCTAGGATTAAATTTACCAAAGAAAATGAAGGACCTATACACTGAAAACTATAAGACATTGTTGAAAGAGCTAAAGACGACACAAAGTAATGGAAAGATATTCCATGTTCATGGATTGGAAGTATGAGATCTGTCCGGAACAAGTCTAGCCATTGTTAATATAACAAGAATGGTTTGCACGACATCAATGTAACCTGGCAGCCAAGGAGAGTGGACTGGAATGCACATGCATGAACAATGACAACTTTACTGTACTGGTCAATGTGGGAGTAGACGCCGCTGAGTGAGCATGTGTACTGTGTGGATGTAGCATTCAAAATGACTAAGCGAGTAGAGCAACAAATCTGCATCAAGTTTTGCATTAAGCTTGACCATTCCTCCGTGGAAACTATTCAGATGATTCAGAAGGTCACAGCTATAGGCAACTGGTGATTGACAGCTTCATCACAACACACTCCCTTTCATGTGGAGTTGTTTGGTGATACATCAAATCATCCAGGTGACTCAGCACCTCTACAGCCCAGATTTCGCACCCTACGACTTCTGGCTTTTCCCAAAACTAAAATTACCATTGAGAGGGAAGAGACTTCAGATCCTCGATGAGATTCAGGAAAATACAATGGGCAGCTGATGGCGATTGGGAGAACTGTGTGAGGTACCAAGGTGCCTACTTTGAAATAATCAAATTACAAAAAAGACAAATGTATGATTACATTTATATGAGGTACCTACAGTAGTCAGATTCATAGAGGCAGAAAGGTGGTTGCCAGGGGCTGGGGAGTAGAGAGTTACTTTTTAATAGGTAAAGAGTTTCAGTTGCAAAATGAAAATGTTCTAGAGGTGGATGATTGCAGAAAGATATGAATGTACCTAATACCACTTACTGTACACTTAAAAACAGTTAAGATGGTAAATTTTAATTTATGTGTATTTTACCATATAAAAGTATTTAGCCCTGGCTGGTGTGGCTCAGTGGATTAAGCGCTGGCCTGTGAACCAAAGGTTCATCGGTTCAATTCCCAGACAGGGCACATGCCTGGATTGTGGGCCAGGTCCCCACTTGGAGGAGCTCAAGAGGCAACCACACATTAATGTTTCTCTCCCTTTTTCTCCCTCCCTTCTCCTCTCTCTAAAAATAAATAAATAAAATCTTTAAAAATGTATATATTTAAAGGGGAAAAATGTAATGATAATGCCCAACATGGATGATGCCAATATCAAATCAATACTCTTCCTGGCAGTGTGCAAAAGAGCAACCTTCAAAAAAGCAATGTGCAGCTAGGCAGCACCACAGGGCAGTGAGGGCAGCAGTGGGAACAGCAGCGAGAGCAGCAGCAAGACCGCTCATGGACACGCGCTGCCACCATGGGCCCCTCCCCAGAGACTCCACTGAGTGGGTGTGACCAAGTCTAGGAGGTAGTCCTCATTGCTACTGAGGCCATTGTGGCTGAAAGGAGACTCCTCCTCACTCTCATTGCCGAATGCCAATGCCCAGTCTCCAGCTTGCAAGTGTTTTTTTGTTGGAATATATGTTGCACATTTATGGCAATTTTGAGCATGAGGGCAGAATTCTGCCAATTTTGTAAACAATGATTTTGTTTAATGTTGGAGTTTGAATTTCTGCCAGGATTGAATTATTTTAAAATCTTCTTTGTTAACTTTTTCAAAGCATTTTTGCTGACAAGTGAGCTTTGGGGTTCTATGTGCCATAATTTACATTTACAAGGTGTTGAGGACTCTGGACACCAAGACTGAACTCAGAAATAGTTGATCTTATTTTTTTTTAATTGCAGGCACACTTCTTTTAATGACTCTAGTAAAAGTAAGCATTAAATAAAAGTGGAAAGTGACCTACACTTCTAACTTGTCTCACTAGTGCCTTAATGTAGTAAAGGCTGCTTAAATTTTGTATGTAGCTGGATTCTGGGGGGGAGTCTGAAGGTACCCATCTGCAGACACTGAGGCCCAAGTTGAATCTGGATTCAAGTGTATCCTAAATACTTTTGATAATTTGAAGAGAGGTTTTAAAAGAATAAACAAGTTGAACAGAGAAAACACTGGCTGATAGTAGGCATTCTAGAGAGCTTTTTAATATTTTCTACTGTGAGACATTTCAAGATTTGATTTCTTTTTTCATTTTCCCCATTACACTCACACACACATGCTCACACTTTTTATTTGGCATAATGAACTGTCCAGCCCCTGTGGAGAACTCCTATGAGAACATGAGTTTTCTGGTAACTCACAACCCTACCAATGTTACTCCTCAACAAGTTCACAGAGAATCTTAAGAAATATGGAGTGACAACTTTGACTCAAGTTTGTGATGCTACATATGATAAAGCTCCAATTGAAAAAAAAGGAATCCACATTCTAGACTGGCCACTTTGGCTAAACCAAATTTCACGAAGAGCTAGGCTGCTGCGTAGCAATGTATTGTGTTGTGGGATTGGGAAGACCATCTGTGCTAGTTGCACTTGCTTTGATTGAATGTGAAAATGAAGTATGGAGACACAGTTCAGTTTATAGCACAAAAAAGAAGGGGAGCATTCAATTCCAAACAGCTGCTTTACCTCAAGAAATACTGACCTAAGATGCAATTTTGCTACAGATACTAATGGGCATTGCTGTGTTCGGTAGAAAGAAATATAAACGAAGGCTTACTTGTGGCATTGAGAGGGAACTCTTGGTACCTGGAAATGTGAATCTGGAACCTTGACTGTGTCATCAAAATAGTGATGGAGTCAGTACTCTTCAATCACTCTCTTAATAATTAGAAAAAAGCAAACAAAAAAGAAATCCCTCTATAACATAATGTTTAAGGAAAGAAAGAAGACAACAGTGTGATGATAGCCAGAAGGAAAAGGGGGCAGCGACTGGGAGGACGAGAGGCAAAGGTGGGGGGGGGGGGGGCATCTGCAAGAGTGTTAACAATAATAATAAAGAAAAAGATAAAAGGAATTAATTTGGTAAACAATTATTTTGCTTAATGTCGGAGTTTGAATTTCTGCCAGGATTGAATTATTTCAAAATCTCCTTTGTTAATTTTTTCAAAATTGGTCTCTAAGGAAAATGAGACCATTAGTTTATGAAGAACCATCTCTTTGCAGAGCACACTCTTTCATTATGCTTGGCACATAGATCTCTCTGTTGTAGAATTTCTTTCTTTTTTTCTTTATTTAGGGGTAGAGGATGGGGGCTACAATTTTCCTCTCTTCTCTCCTTGTCCCTATTCCTCTTTTTTCCCCAATACAAGTTGTAGGTGGAATAGGAGAAGCCCTTGTTGCTACAGATGTGCATGCAGTCTGGCAGTCTTAGGTCCACCCAGACACTTATAGGAAAACACACACACACACAAGCAATGGCATATATCGTCGGCGGCGGCGGCGGCAGCCGTCCGTCTCGAGAGACGATGGTGTAGCTTCTTAAGAGTCTATCTGCACCGCCGAGAATGGCTGTGCAGTCCGACTCGGGAGTGACACGGTATCTGTCTCCTCCCGTGTTGAATCGACATCTTGCGATGACGCTGGAGTGTCCTCTCCAGTGAAGCTGAAGCTACAGAGCCTGGGCAGGGTGATATGGAGGGTCTGCTGTTGCCCATGCAGCAGACCCCCCCTCTCTTCGCAGCTGAGGGATCCAAGGGAAAGACGGAGTCAATACAGCTTGGCTTCAGGTACACCGAAGGAGTTGCCGGTGTTGACTACAACGTCAAACCGCCTTAGGGACTCCGGCTCCGGATTTTCTGTCGGGGTTTACTCCCTTAGCCTTTCCCCTGAAGAGGTATGCCGCAAGGCAGCGGAGGTTGATCCAGGTGGTTTTCATCTTTACTGATAATGGAGTGTTCATGTTAGTTTCTCTTCTTGAAAACTCTATACAACATTAGGCAAACATTAGCCAACAGCCTCTGTTTAGGTTTTGGTTTTGGTTTAACTTAGTGGGGAAGTGACATTTTAAAAGGAGTCTTTTTTCAAAGAACTTAGCTGAGAGTCGAATTCTCTTTTCCAACCAATGAAACTAAGTGGGTATCCCAGAAACTTTTGTTTTCTGAAGGGTAGTACTCCAGTTCATCACTACAGATGGGTCCAGGCAGTGTTAGCACATTTTCTACTCCTATTAGAATTATGGGCTGTATGTAGCATTACTCTGATTTTCTGTCTAATGATGTCAGAGAATGCTAGTAAGTTTAAAATTTTTATTTTAGGACTTATTTGTACTCTGAATTTTCAAAAACAGAAGAGTTGCAGCAAAGACACAATATTTTAGACTTGAGAAATGCCCGTTACGGGTATTTTCCAAACTCTCCCCTATATGTGCAGTTCAGTTTACCCACTGATCACCTTGTTATTTTCTTTATAGGTTCTTTATGAGATAAAACCAACAATGACTAGTGAGTATGTGTCTACAAGCCTAACAGGGTAGAAGAGAGACATATGGCAGCCCAAAGAGTAGCAAAGGGACTGTGTTACTAGTGAAATTGGTGTAGTGCCATTTTTGCTGATTCTTTGTTGGGTTCTATGTGCTGATCAAGAAAAACCATTTTTCTGCTCTTTTGCAGAAGCTGATTGCGACTAGGCTGTACTGACAAAGCAAGTTGAAGGACACCATCATTTAAATATTACACACTTGAGGAGGTACCAAGATGGCTGCAGAGTAGCTGAAAGCTCTGTCTACTTGCTCGCAGCCCAGGACCAGTCTTGCAGCTAAACCACAGAACAATCAACTCAAAATTTTGCTGAGTGTGAGTGAGAGCAGTTGACTTAGCATGAGCAGATGAGTGTGCAGGTGTGTGTGCGAGTGTGCAAATGCCTGCCCACATGAGCCGGGGCAGGAGGCCTGGGCTCTCCAGGCAAACCCTGCCGCCCAGCCCAGGGCATCTCGCTGTGCCAATTTGGAATGGAAGCCAATTTAGGAAATGATAATATCCTCCTCAGAAAAGCCACAAGAGCTGCTGCATCTCAATGTCCCTACTTGTGTCTGTGCCCTCCACCCCAGGCAGGGCCGTACACCCTGATGCCACCGGGAACCAGGGTCCAGGGGCTGAGGTACTTGCCATGGAGAGGGCTGTCGTCTCCCCAGCCCCGGGGTCCGCTGGAACAGCAAACAGGACGCAGTCTCACTGAGGAGGCTGTGAGTTTGGCCAGAGACCCGGGAGTACTGGAAGTGGAGAGAGGCAGGCGGGCTGGCGCTGGCTGCAGAGGCCGCAGCGGGAGCACAGCAGCGGGAGTACGAGGCTCACTCGCTGGAGGGAGCAGCACGAGTGCCCACCACCACCCAGTGAACATAGTTTTGCTGATGGATACTTCCCTTCCTTCCCCCACGCCATCAGGATGATATGAGACTTGAAAGAAGACAATAAATATAGGATATAATCTATTGATTTGGGAGAGAGTGGAGAGAGGCGCTGGTGTGAGAGAGAAGCACCAACAGGTGGCCTCCTGTACGAGCCCGGACTAGGGAATCCAACCCATACCTAGAAGCCTTCTCAAGGCAATCAGATGTGGTAGGGATTGAACCCCTTAGCCAGATGGAAGAAAGTTCCCACCAACAAAGGGACTAATGAAAATCAGGACCCAAATACAACAGGAAAGTCCATATTACCCACACAAAAGACATTCCCAGAGTATCCAGATCAGGATCAAGGAGTCTGCACTGTGGGGACTCTCTGCTCTGCGGAGAGATGAAAACCGCTGGAGACAAACCCACCATCTCTTTTTTTTTTTTCCTTTAAGGGGCAAAGCACAGGCTTTGTGTTTGCAGCTACCCACCTTGGGCCCCAGCGAGGGGAAGGTGGCACAAACTGGGGTCTCATTGAGCAGTCTGGAGTGGGAGGCACTGGGGAGAGTCTTGGGGGAGCAGCTATGGGATTTTCAAGGCCCAGATATACTTGAGTTCCACAGTAGCCATCTTTCTTCAGAAAAGCTAGCCCCTCCCAGGGAAAATCAATTACCTTACCCCGCGGGATACCACTCCCCCCACCTTCTGGAAATCCTCTTGCCACAACCTCTGAAATCCTGTTTGCTCCACTCAACTTTTTTCGTTCTTTTTTCAGTTTTGCTCTGTCTTTGTGTTCTGTTTTGTTGGGTTTTTTTTTTTTTTTCTTTTCTCCCATCATGTATCTTAACCGTTGCTGAGGAGACAACAACATGAACACCCTCAGGCAGTGATTCTCAACCTTCCTAATGCCGCGACCCTTTAATACAGTTCCCCATGTTGTGGTGACCCCCAACCATAAAATTATTTTTGTTGCTACTTCATAACTGTAATTTTGCTACTGTTATGAATTGTAATGTAAATATCTGATATGCAGGATTATTTTCATTGCTACAAATTGAACATAATTAAAGCATAGTGATTAATCACAAAAACAATATGTAATTACATATGTGTTTTCTGATGGTCTCAGGTGACCCCTGTGAAAGGGTCATTCAACCCCCGAAGGGGTCGCGCGACCCACAGGTTGAGAACCGCTGCACTCAGGGGTTGTCAGAGACTGGCAGTAGGGTGTGGCCAATTCATGCACTATTCTGGGAAACAGACTGATGCTCCCCCTCATGGGAGAGCCACAGAAACACCCTGGCATCAGGCAAACCGAAAATCTAGGCTCTGGAAGCCTACTGGGGGCCCTGCCCTGCTGAGTACAGGGAAATAATCTCAGACACGGACTATGGCTCAGGGGAGCGGGAACACACCCACCATCTTCCCTGAAGTCTGAAAGGTACCTGCCAGGGGAGATCCAGGAATCACGGCCCGTTTCTGACAGAAGCCGTCTCAGAAACAGACAGGTCTGCGGCTAGTCTAAGATAGACAGCAGGCCAAAAGGCAGGGAGAGATTCTATGCTGACCTGGGACATTTGCTGACACACCCCTGAACCCAGTGCTGATAAAAGCCAGCTTGGCAGAGCAGCTTGGCCCCCCTGGGAGCAGACAAGCCCGGAGGAATCAGCCACAAACTGCGGATCACCTATAGCTTCAAAAAGGCAGCCAAGGGCCAGATGTGGATAGCACCTGACACTGACTTTCACCAGATGCAAACATCAAAGCAGTATCCAAAGGAAGAAACCAGAACGCAAGATCTAAACTGTGCTGAGACAAATCCATTTGGTTCTTTTTTCATTATCTTGGCTACTTTTGCTTTTTCATAGCCTTTTTATTTACCTTTTTATCTATTTTTCCTTTCATTTTTGGTGCTCTAATTTTTCTTGCATATCTCCTACTCTTACCTCTGATTATTCCATTGTTGCGGGAACACAGATCTCTGGGTAGGGGCATTCTCATGCCCCTCCGCCCAGGTGTCGTCCCATGACCCAGGAGATAATAAGCAAATCTTGTCTCCGCCTTCAGCTTTAGGCTGTTGAGGCTACTAAGTCATGGAATCCTGGGAACAGCGAATTCTGTTGTGTACTCCATCTGCCTCCTTATTAAGAAAGTCTTAAAATGGAGCTGGCATTGAGGATTAGTGGGTCTGCTTTGCTTCCCTGATAGGTGCTAGCTAAACCAGGAGTTACCCTGGCTGTATTTTAAATATTAATGACACTCTGTAAAAATCCTTTCACTTGTAAAATTCTCCTATTGTTGGCTGGAATGTCACATCCCCTGTTCTAGTAACTTTTGAAATCCTAATAAAAGGAGGATGAGGCTTCCCGCTCTCCTGTTGGTCAGAGCGAGCCACAGTCCTCCGTTTGTTACTCGCCAATAATCCTGCTTGCTGGATTTATTTCGGCGTCCAAGATCATAATTAACACTTCATTCCACTGTCCCTTCTTCACTCCTTTTGTTATTTATGTTACATTTTATTTGTACTTTTCCCTGTTTTCCTCTTTCAGTTCATTACAAGTAGTAGTTTTCTTTCCCTTTCTCCTCTCATAATCACTTTTCTTTCCTTGGTCTTCTCATATTCTTTATCTTTTTCCCTTTTCTCTGCTATTACATTGTGATTTCCACTGTTACCATTCTTTGCTCTCTATAGTTGATACTGCTGTGGTGGTCGGGGGTGTTGCTTGCTTTAATGTTGTTTTTGTGTTGTTATGCTTTGTTCTGCCAGCACCTTATACAACAGCATACAACACGTGGTAGTGATAGAGCCTCCAAGCCAGTCAGACAGAGGGGAATTGTCACCAATGAACAGGCCAATAATAGTCAGGACCCAAATACAACAAGAGAGTCCATATCACCCACACAGAGGTCAGAGGACATTCCTAGAGCATCCAGATCTGGAGATCAAGGACTCTGCATTACTGGGTCCCACAGGATTCCTAACACACAAGGCCACTCCACAAGACAGTCAAAGCAAATCAATCTAAAACAAGAAAACAAACACAAGGAAACAACTAAAATGGGGAGACAAAGAAACAAACTCCAAACAAAAGAAAAGGAGAAACCTCCAGAAAAAGAGCTAAATGAAATCAAGGCAAGCAATTTTTTCAGACACAGAGTTCAAAGTAATGGTTATAAGGATGCTATAGGAACTTAGTGAGAACTACAAGGAAAACAGAGGGACCTACATCAGCATGAAAAAGGACACAGAAACCTTAACTAAAAACAAGTTGGAAATGAAGATTGCAATTTCTGAAATGAAGAACCAACCCACTAGAAGTAATTAAAAGCAGGCTAGAAGAAGCAGAAGATCAAATGAGCCAGTGGGAAGCCAAGGCAGAAAAAAACACCCAGTGAGAGCAATAAAATGATAAAAGACTCAAAAAGAACAAGGATAGTTTAAGGGGACTTTGGGACAACATGAAATGTAAAAACATTCACATCATAGGGATACCAGAGAAGAAAAGGAGCAAGGTATAAAAAACCTGTTTGAAAAAAATAATGACAGAAAACTTTCCTATCTTGGTAAGGGTAAAAGTTATGAAAGTCCAAAAAGCATGGAGGGTCCCAATCAAGATGAACCCAAAGAGGCCTACTCCAAGTCACAGTACAATCAAAATGGCAAAATTTAAAGACAAAGAAAGAGTCTTAAAGGCAGCAAGGGAGAAACAGCTAGTAACATACAAGAGAGCTATGATAAGGCTATCAGCAGATTTCTCAACAGAAACACTAAAGCCAGAAGGGACTGAAAGGAAATACCCCAAGTGATGAACAAGAAGGACCTGCAACCAAGACTACTCTATCCATCAAAGCTCTCATTTAAAATGGAAGGCTAAATAAAGAGCTTCCCAGACAAGAAGGCTAAAAGAGTACATACATCTCCACCAAGCCAGCACTGCAAGAGACACAAAGGGATTGCTTTAAGAAGGAGGGAGGGGGTGAGGGGGAGATATATATGGGGGCGGGGGGGACCACAGGTACAAAGGGGAAAACTCACAATGAATAAGTACCTAGCAATAATAACCTTAACTGTAAATGCATTAAATGCTCCAATCAAAAGACACAGGGTAGCTGAATGGAAAAGAAATACAACCCACACATATGCTGTCTACAAGAGCCCCACCTCAGAACAAAAGATATACACAGGCTGAAAGTGAAGGGATGGAAAAAAATATTTCATATAAATGCATGTGTGAAAAAAGCTGGGATAGCAATACTTATATCAGACAAAACAGACTTCGGATCAAAGGCCATAACAAGAGACAAAGAAGGTCACTACGTAATACTTAAGGGAGTAGTCCAAGAAGAGGATTTAACTCTCTTAAACTTATATACACAAAATACAGGTATACCTAAATATGTAAAGAAAATATTGGAGGACTTTAAGAAAGAGCTAGACAGCAATGCAATCACTGTGGATTTTAACACCACACTGTCAACAATAAACAGATCTTCCAACCAAAAAATCAACAAAAATATTGCAGATTTGAATGACACTCTAGATCAAATGAACTTAATTGATACTTATAGAATATTTCACCCCAAAGAAGCAAAATATACATTCTTCTCAAACGCACATATATCATTGAGGCAGAGGTGCCTTACACACCCTAGGCTAGGTTGGAAGCTGCTCTGTTCAGCAGAGTCTTCATGACCACAGCAGAACAAACTTTTATCTAGGACATTTCATTATGTCTGGTGAAAAAACTTTTACCCAGGACACTTTATTATGTCTGGGGGAAGGAAGGTGGCTGCCTCTCTAGGGAAGAACAACAGCTAAACCTTCGTCCTTCATGCCTTTTATTGAGGAGGATACACATGAGAGATACAAGGTCAAGATTCATGAATCATCAATAGTTTGGAGGCGTTAGGATTACAGTTGGCAGTAATAGACTACTCGTACTGGTACAGGGGGCACAGTGACCAGTCCCTGTCAGGGTCTACCAAACATCCTGCATTAGGTGCAAGGTTTTATCCATTTCTATCTAGAGATTGTTTATGTTACATTAATGATAAAGAAAGCAGAGCAAGTTCTAAAGCGTAATAAGCATTCTTTAAATCCAATTCCCATGGAAATCCTCTGAGTGGTCTTTGGTTATGTACCACACACAGCCTTATGTTGAAACTTAAAGACAAGCACAGCCGGAATGCCAGCGGCAGTCATGCTCAGACCGGGGCTACAATTCTCTAAACCACAAGGAGCGGTTCCCTACATATCATTCTCAAAGACAGGCCACATGGTAGGACACAAAACAAGCCTTAACAAACTCAAGAAAACTGAAATCATATCAACCACCTACTCAGGTCACAATGGCTTGAAACTAGAAACCAACCTCAAGAAAAAAACTCAAAAACATCCAAATACATGGAGGCTAATTAACATGTTATTAAATAATGAATGGATTAACAATGAGATCAAGGAAGAAATTTAAAAGTGTCTAGTAACAAATGAAAATGAACACACAACACCCAAAACCTATGGGCAACCGTAAGAGGGAAATTCACAGCAATACAAGCTTACCTGAAGAATATACAAAAATCTCAAATAAACAATCTAATGTTACATCTAAAAGAACTAGAGGAACAAAAACAAAGCCCAGAGCAAGCAGAAGGAAGAAAATAATCAAGATCAGAGCAGAATTAAATTAAAAAAAAAAAAAAAATTCAAAGCATCAGTGAATCCAGAAGCTGGTTCTTTGAAAGGATAAACAAAACTAACAAGCCTTTAAGCAGTTTCATCAAGAAAAGAGAGGACCCAAATAAATAAAATCAGAAACAAAAGAGAAGTTATAACCGATACCAAAGAAATAAAAAGGATTGTGAGAAATTACTACAAAAAAACTATGTGCCAAGAAATTGGACAACCTGGGGTAAATGGATAAATCTCTAGAAACATACAATCTTTCCAAAACTGAATCAGGAAGCAGAAAACCTGAACAGATTGATAACAACTAGCAAAATTCAAGCAGTAATCAAAAAACTACCAACACACAAAAGCCCTGGACCAGATGTCTTCAAAAGGGAATTTTACCAAACACTCAAAGAAGAATTAACACTTATCCTCAAACTCTTCCAAAAAATTCAAGAAGTGTTAAGACTCCCAAACTCTTTTTTACAAGGCCAGTATTATCCTAATCACAAAATGAGGTAAAGACACATAAAGAGAGAAAATTACAGGCCAATATTTCTGACAAACATAGATGTTAAAACCCTCAACTAAATACCAGCAAACCGAATAGAACAAAACATCAAAAGATCATACACCATTATCAAGTGGAATTTATTGCAGGGATGCAAGGATCCTACAATATTCACAAATCAATAAATATGATACATCGCATAAACAAAATGAAAGACCAAAAAAATAAACACACATGATTATATCAATAGATGCTGAAAAAGCATTTGTTAAAATCCAGCACCCATTTTTTATAAAAACAATAAGCAAAGTGGGAATAGATGGAGCATACCTTAACATAATAAAGCTGTATATCAAAAACCCTCTGCCAACATCATATTCAATGGGCAAAAACTAAATAAAAGCGTTTCCCTTAAGATCAGGAACAAGACAAGGGTATCAGCTTTCACTATTCTTATTCAACATAGTACTGGAGGTCCTAGCCAAGCGATCAGACAAGAAAGAATAAAAGACTTTCAAATTGGAAAGGAGTAGGTAAAACAATCATTAAATGCAGATGTGATACTGTACATAGAAAACCCTATAGAATCCACCAAAAAAACTGCTCGACCTAATAAGTGAATTTGGCAAGGCAGCAGGATACAAAGTCAATATTCAGAAATCAGTGACGTGTGTACACCAACAATGAACTATCAGAAAGTAAGAAAAATAAAATCCCACTTACTATAGCAACAAAAAAATAAAGGGCCAAGGAATAAATTTAACCAGGGAGATAAAAGACCTATACTTGGAAAACTGTAGAACGCCAAAGAAATAAACTGAGGAAGATCAAAAAGAAAAGAAAAGAAAAAGGAAGCATATATCATGTTCATGGATTGGAAGAATTAACATCATTAAAATATCCAATCTACCCAACACAATTCCTATTAAAATGCCAATTGCATATTTCACAGATCTAGAACAAATACTTCAAAAATTTATATGGAACCAAAAAAGACCCCAAATAGCCACAGCAATCATGAGAAAGAAGAACAAAGTAGGAGGGATAACAATACCTGGTATCAAACTATATTACAAGGCCACTGTAATCAAAACAGTCTGGTACTGGCATAAAAACAGACGCATAGATCAATGGAGCAGAATAGAGAGGACAGAAACAAACCCATGATCAATTAATATTTGACAGAGGTGGCATGAGCATACATTGGAGTAAAAATAACCTCTTCAATAAATGGTGTTGGGAGAACTGGACTGGTACATACAAAAAAATAAAACTATACCACCAATTTATACCATACATCAGAATAAACTCAGAATGGATAAAAGACTTAAACATAAGTGGTGATACCATAAAAGTCCTAGCAGAAAATATAGGCAGTAAAATTTCAGACATCCCATGCAGCAATATTTTTGCTGATATATATCCTAGGGCAGGGGAAATAAAGGAAAAAATAAACAAGTGGGACTACATCAAATTAAAAAGCTTGTTCATGGCTAAAGAAACCATCGTAAAAATGAAAAGGGAACCAACTGTATGGGAAAATATATTTGTCAGTGATACACTGGACAAGGATTTAATCTCCAAAATATATGAAGAACTCATACAACTCAATACCAGGAAGACAAACAATCCAATAAAAAATGAGCAAAGGACCTGAATAGACACTTCTCCAAGGACATACGGATGGCCCATAGACATACAAAAAAATGCTCAGCATCACTAGTCATCAGAGATGCAAATCAACAACCAACATGTGCTGGTGAGGACGTGGAGAAAAGGGAACCCTAGTGCACTGTTGGTGGAAATGCAGACTTGTGCAGCCACTGTGGAAAACAGTGTGAAATTTACTCAAAAAATTAAAAATGGAACTGTCTTATGACTCAGCAATTCCACTGCTGGAAAAATATCCTAAGAATCACACAACACCAATTCAAAAGAACTTATGGATCTCTATGTTCATAGCAGTGCTACACACAATAGACAGGTGTTGGAAATAGCCAAGTAGATTAATGTTTTTAAAAACTACGGTACATGTTCATGGGTCATTTATACACGTTCTTTGACTAGACCCCCTTCTTACCCTCCTCTCTCCCTCCCTCCTTGTTACTGTTAGTCTACTCCTTCTTTACATACCTCTGGTTCAATTTTGCTCATTTGTTTGTGTTGTTCATTAGTTTCCTGTAATAGGTGACAGCGTAAGGTATTTTTCTTTCGTTGCCTGGCTTATTTCGCTAAGCATAATTCTCTCTAGTTCCATCCATGTTGTTGCAAATGGTAGAAGTTCCTTCTTCCTGTCTGCTACATAGTACTCCATTGTGTAAATGTACCAGTTTTTTGATCCACTCATCTACAGATGGGCACTTAGGTTGTTTCCAGCACTTGGCTATTGTAAATAGTGCTGCTATGAACATAAGGGTTCATAGGTTCTCTTGAATTGGTGTTTCAGGATTTTTCGGATATAATCCTAGCAATGGAATTGCTGGTTCAAAAGGTAGTTCCATTTTTAGTTTTTTGAGGAAATTCCAAACTGTTTTCCATAGTGGCTGCACCAGTCTGCATTCCCAACAGCAGTGCACCAGGGTTCCCCTTTCTCCGCATCCTCGCCAGCACAAGTTGTTTGTTGATTTGTTGATGATGGCCATTCTGACTGCTGTGAGGTGGTATCTCATTGTGGTTTTTATTTGCATCTCTCTGAAGGCTAGTGATGTTGAGCATTCTTTCATATGTCTATGGACCCTCTGTATGTCCTCTTTGGAGAAGTGTTTGTTCAGGTCCTTTGTCCATTTTTTAATTGGGTTGTCTGTCTTCTTGGTGTTGATCAGTTCTTTATATATTTTGGAGATCAATCCCTTGTCTGAGATGTCATTGGCGAATATATTTCCCCATATGGTTGGTTTCCTTTTCATCTTGCTGATGTTTTCTTTAGCTGAGCAAATACTTTTTAGTTTGATGTAGTCCCATTTCTTTATTCTTTCTTTTATTTCCCTTGCCTTAGAAGATAGATCAGTGAAAATGTTGCTACGTGGGATACCTGAAATTTTCCTGCCTATTTTTTCCTCTAGGACTTTTATGGTGTCACGGCTTACATTTAAGTCTTTGTTCCAACTTGAGTTTTTTCTGATGTATGGTGTAAGTTGGTGGTCTAGTTTCATTTTTTTGCATGTCCCTGTCCAGTTCTCCCAACACCATTTGTTTAAGAGGCTCTTTTCCCTCCATTTGATGTTCCTTCCCCCTTTGTCAAATATTAGTTGACCTTATAGACCTGGGTTTATTTCTGGGCTCTCTATTCTGTTCCATTTATCTATATGTCTGTTCTTATGCCAGTACCAGACTGTTTTGATTACCATGGCCTGGTAGTATAGTTTGATATCAGGTATTGTGATTCCTCCTACTGTGTTCTTCTTCCTCAAAATTGCTGTAGCTATTCAGGCTCTTTTTTGGTTCCATATAAATTTTTGAAGTATTTGTTCTAGGTCTGTGAAAAATGTCACTGATATTTTAATAGGGATTGCATTGAATCTATAAATTGCTTTGGGTAGTATGGACATTTTAATGATGTTGATTCTTACCATCCTTGAGCATGGTATATGCTTCCATTTATTTGTATCTTCCTTAATTTCTTTCTTCAGTGTTATGTAGTTTTCTGAGTACAGGTCTTTTACCTCCTTGGTTAAGTTTATTCCTAGGTACTTTATTTTTCTTGTTGCTATGGTAAATGGGATTTTTCTTTCAGTTTCTATCTCTGAGATTTTATTGTTGGTATACAGAAATGCCTTCAATTTCTGAATATTGACTTTGTACCCTGCTATTTTGCCGAATTCACTTATTAGTTCGAGTAGTTTTTTTGTGGGGTCTATAGGGTTTTCTATGTACACTATCATGCCATCTGCAAATAATGACAGTTTTACTTCCTCTTTTCCAATTTCGATCCCTTTTATTTCTCTGAGTGGGGACTAAATATTGGAAAAGGAGGGGACAGAGTGCAAGGAAGCAAGAGGGGGAAAAAAGTGGGACAGCTGTAATGGAAAAACAAACAAAAAATTTTTAGTGGGGGAAAAATGAAAATATGAAGAATGGAAATGCCAGTTCAGTGAATATTAGAAGGACAAGGATTTTCATTCATACTGTATATTTTTCTCCCTATCTGATACCTCCAGAGTTTGGCATTCTAAAGAAGTAATGACATAAGTTTCTTTGCATAAAACTAATAAGACCAGTTGTTAATAGAGGTTCTTTTTTTTTGACCAAGACTTTGACTGGAATGTCATGCCTAAAGGAGATATGCTTGGGCTCTGGTTGTTACCAAAAAGCCCTGAGGAACTGGAAATGACTTTCGAAGGTAATAAAAGCCCACGAGATAAAAGGTCTGGTATCGTGGTTGGTTGTGCGGTCCACAGCAATCTTTCCAGGGAAGGAATGAAGGTTGTTTTCCTGAAAGATGGCTAAAAGGGACCATAAGGCACAATGAAAAACCAGAAGGATTTGGAAAAGACAAGTGTGTACAGGCAAGGCTGAATGCCAGGTATGTGGCTCAGCTTCTGTGCCCTAAAGGGCAGACTGAAGGTCACCCTAAATGTTCCTTGCGTGAGTTCCAGCAAAGCAGAACTAAAGATCATAAGTGATCATTTGCTGCTCTTGTTGTGTTTATGCAAATGAACAGGATAAATTTAAAATGGACTTAATGCAGTCCCTTTAATGACAAGGAGGGTAATCTTAGGGAGAAAAATCATCATTCAAGGAAAATCGCAATGATCAGTGGTAGACTATAAAGTAATGCAGCTAATCGTCTTTAAAGTTTCTTTTCATTTAAAATATGTTTTCACTCAAAAGTTAAACTATGTCTGTGGTATCATCAAAGATATTTAGTTTACAGGCAAGAAGAATGTCAAATGCCTTGCAACAACTGGGTGTCTTTCCAATAAGACAGTGTTATAGATTTAGAGACTTGTTTGTGGGTTATGTTACATAAATTAACATGTGTTTTCTGTTTTCAAAGGGCATAAGCCTATGATCTCGTTACCTGAGTGATTATCTGTACGTATAGGCCTCACTTAATCCTGTCTGCAGCGCTGCCTCCTGAGACTCAACGGTTTGGCTGAACTAAGTGGCTGGGTTGGTGAAGAATGGGGTGGTCTGTGGGCTTCACTTTAAAACTGGTTTATCTTTTCTATCCTAATGGCTTGGACCAAAAGGGCCCAGAGGTCTGAGAGGGGGAAACCTAAAATATTTCCCTCAACCCAAACTAAGTATAATGGGCAGAAGGGTTTTGGACAGGTGAGATGTGCCTGGCACATGTTCCTCCAAAGAAGCCCCCCTTTTCTTTCCCTAATGTGAGACATTGAAAAATTAATACCTGCCTTTTGTCATCTAGTAGTTATGGATTGAATGATGTCTTTTAACCCTTTTGCCAAATCTGTTGCCCCCAGAATACAAGGATGCCAGCCTGTTAAACCAAGCACGCCATTGTCCGGGGACAGCCAGCTGACCTGGAGTCTGCACGATCCTTCCCCATGTGGGAAGGCCATCCTTCCTTCCACATCCCCCACTCTTATTAGGGATTTCTGGACCCAAGGGTAGGTAGGACGACGACTATGTCCAGCTTGAAGCAGTTAGAGGAGCTTGAGACCTTCGCCCATTGTCCTTTATAAGATTATAAAGGGTCTTAATATCTGAGAGGGAGGGATTGTTATTTTTCATTGTTAAAATAATTAATCATTTATTTATTTTAAAAAAAGAAGAATATATGAAAGGGTGAAGCGGGAGAGCTTGTATGTATGAACCGTGGGCATGGATTTGGTGGGGGATTGCTGGGGGAGGTGGGGTGCTGAGTGGAGGGGAGCAAAGGGAAAAAAACTGAAATTATTGTAACAATATAACCAATAAAATATAATTTAAAAAAACTATGGTACATTTACACAATGGAAACTATGCAGTACAAAGAAAGAAGGAATTCCTACCCTTTGCTACAGTATGGATGCAATTGGAGTCTATTATGCTAAATTAAATAAGCCAGTTGGTGAAAAGCAAATACCATATGATCTCACCTATAAGAGGAATCTAATGAACAAAATAAACTAACAAGCAAAGCAGAACTATAGACATGGAAACAGGGAACAGCCTTACAGCTGCCAGAGAAAATGGGGGAGGGGGATAATGGTGAGAGAAAGGGGAAGGGATTAGTATGTATGAATGACCAATGGACCTGGACAACAGTGTGGGGACAGACTGTGGGAGTTGGGGGTGGGAGAGCAGAGGAGGGCAAATTGGGAAAAATTGGGACAACTGTAATAGGGTAAACAAGAATTTTTAAAAATATTACATACTTACTAGTGCTCCGCGTCTAGGGATTTTAATAAAGGCTTAGGGTCTTCTTGTCCTGCTGGAATTTGCTATGAAGAGCCATAAACTTCTTTTTTGTTAGGATCAGCTAGGCCAACAGGAATGGACTGGGACCTTGTCATTAATGACAAGCCAGTTGGCTAGCTATGTGAACAGCCTATCTCCTATGCCAGAGTTGTTTTGCTCTTTAAATAAGTCTGTATATTTTCTCATCCCCCATCCCAGGAAACAAAATCATGCTTTTTGTTGTTTCTAGGCTTTGAAGTGGGAAATAATGGTACTATTCAAAATTCTTTATTTCAGAACACAATAGTTTCCCTTAACAAAGGCTTAAGAGCAAAACAATATTCTCTAAGCTCAAACAGACTATCTTCTGACCCCAAGGGTTTTGATCAATACCATAACAAACCTTTTTGCTTTGACATGCTCTGAGTTTTGTTGTATTGGTGGAGGGAGGGTGGGAGGAAGGGATGGGAGAGAAAGAGGAAGGGAGATGTGTGTGCGTGTGTGAGTGTGCAATTAAGAAAATTAAATTCCTGGTTCTGTATGAGAAGAGTGTAAAAAGCAACATGAAACATTAGCCCTCGTTTTAAATTAAAAACTAATGTTAACTGTTCTCAGAACCTGATTTTCTTCCTTGCAATTGTTTTTTTATCTTTTGGATTTAATGAAGTATTGCTAGCTGAAGCCAGTTTGACATGGTGAGATGTCAGACTGATGAAAGGCGTGCAGCCTGATTTAAAACCAAACCCTGAACTCTTTTAAAGAACAATAAACATATTTTATATGCTCAAATAAAAAGTAATTTGCCAATTATTCTCAAAAACTTTTCAAATATTCACTAATTTCTCCACTTGAATGAGCCCAAGAAAATTACCCAAAATACATAAAAAGCTAAATTAATAAAATCTTCATTGCAATACTACTCTATAACAGACAAAAACCTCCGAATTGAAAGATCTAAAAAATTCAGTAATAAGTGGATAAGAAAAAAGTGTACTGCCTACTCAGTTAACAGGCATTAATGTAATATTCACAATAGCCAAAAAGTAGGTGGAGGAATAGATAAGCAAAATGTGGTGTATACATACAAAAATATTATTCAATCTTAAAAATGAAATTCCGATACATGTTACAAATATGCATGAACCTTGAAAACAATACAGTAAGTGATATAAACCAGACACAAAAGGACAAATGTTGTATGATTCCATTTATACGAAGTACCCAGAATAGTCAAATTTACAAAGAATGAGAATTAGAGGTCACCAGAGGCTGGATGCAGAAAGAAAGGGCGTAACTAGGTACAGAATTTCCATTTAGGATGAAGAAAAAAGTTTCAGTGATGGTTGCAGGTGAATGTTGTGCTTAACACCACTGAACTGTAATGTACACTTTAAAATGGTTAGTTTAGCCCTGGCTGCTGCGGCTCAGTGGATTGAGCGTCGGCCTGCGAGCCAAGTGTCGCTGGTTCGATTCCCAGTCAGGGCACATGACTAGGTTGCACATCAGGTCCCCAGTTGGGGGCACGAGTGAGAAGCAACCACACAGTAATATTTCTCTCCCTCTCTTTCTCCTTTCCCCTCTCTAAAAATAAATAAATTATTTTAAAAAAATAAAATAAAATAAAATGGTTAGTTTACCACAAAAGTATAAATTTTTAAGTGATTCCAAACCTTTTACAGGTTACACTTTATGATTCAATGGATTTGGCCACACTACCCTTTTTCAAGAAACTTTTACTTGAGGGAATTACAGGTATCAAACTTGTCTATGAAAAACAAGAAGTAAAATACTGTCACTTAGATTTTCAGTTGTTTTGGAATTGTCGAGAACGCAAATAATTCACACTCCAGCTTTCATCTCTGAGGTTCCTAAATCCTAAATATCATCCTCATTATCAGTTATTCTGCTTGTCAGAGCGGTATACAGAGGTTTATGGGAACTTTAAGAAACACACTTCAATTCCCCAACAGTAAGTAGAGAACTTAATTGGATGTAAATGAATTTGTATTTTTCTTTCATGGGGAAACAAAGTGCCTCCTAGCCGAACACGAGAGAACAATCTCCCCGGGTGAGACGTGAGGCACACAGAACTAGAGAACGCACCGCCAACTGACTGCCCTTCAAGACCCCATGGCACAGTCCTCTCAATGAACATGCTTAGTAACTTCGTAGGAGCAAAGCCAGAACTTCGTGGACCGACAAACCTCTACTGAGAACCAAGCTGAGGAAGCTACCTGGCCTCTGCCCACGAGGACCCGAGCATGAAAGGGTGCGCGCGAAGCCCGCGGATTACCAGTGCTCCCCGGCTGCGGGAGCGCGCACGTGGCCAGGGCGCGCGCCGGCTTTGCTCAGGCGCCCCGCAGCACGGCCCAGTGGCGTGCCTGTGTGCCCACAGTACGGGGAGAGAACGGCAGGGCAGACCAATTGGCCTGAGCTTTGCTTCCCTTGGGTTCCAGGCCTCGTGCTCGCCGGCACGCCTCAACGTCAGTACTAGCGCCCGTACTCAAGGCCAGACCCGCCACTCAAACAGGACACCCATGCCCCGACTCCTTCCCTTCCAGGCTCGGCCCCGCCCTAAGGCTAGCTACACGCGCACCTTGACGCTCTGGTCGCTGGAGCAGGTCGCCATCCGCCGCCCGTGGAAGTCGAAGGAGACATCATGGATGAGGTCCTTGTGGTCCGCCGCGATGCTGCGTGCCACAAACATGGCTCCCGCCAGGCCCGAGCCTTTTTCGGCTACCCTACCCGCCTCAGAGAAGCCAGCCCAGGCCACTAAGACCCCACCATCAAGGCAAGGAGAGTGCGGATTGCGCCCCTCCCCAACCCCGCCCCTCATCCCGTCAGGCTCCGGGAGGCTGCGGCGAGTGCGCACGCGCCTTCTAAAGGGGACCAATGGCGGGCAGTCGCCTAACTCAGGGCTTGGGCTTTTCCTTGTGAAAAGTGCTCGATGTTGAAGTATGGAAATTAAGAAAAGTGAAAAAAGTTAGAAATACCGCCCCCACGTCTCCACGTTGAGTCAATATCAGGCTATGTTCCAGTTTGTTTCCTCCGGAGCTAGGGGCTGAATGCTCGGAGCTAGTGGGGAAGACAGACTTGGATTTGGTCAGGAATGGACACCTTAGTTGCTTCCAAGTTTTGGCAGTTATGAATAAAGCTGCTATAAACATCTGTGTGCAGGTTTTTGTGTGGACATAAATTTTGAACTCCTTTGGGTGTATACTAAGGGCCACAACTGTTGGATCATCCGGTAAGGTAATGGTTCATTTTTTACTCGGCCATTTTTGCGTTTTACCTGTGGCAGGTTTTTTTTTTTCCTCACGTATCCTAGCAACCTTGAACCCCCTTTGCTAGCTGACCCTGGCTATTATCTGACTACCCCAAGGACATGAGTATAACTCTTTTGCCTTTAAAAACCTTTTAGTCTGTAAGGCGGGGCGGCTCTCCCATCTTCTGCTTCTGAAAGTGGGAAAACCCGTCCCTGGCCAGGTAAATAAACGCCATAAATTTATTTCTAAATTGCTTCATGTCCTCTTTGCTCGCAAATGCTCCATAACAGTAAGAGCATATTAGTTTCATAAGAAACCACGAAACTATTCAAAAGTGGCTGTACCATTGCATTTCCACTGTTCATGAATGAGAATTCCTGTTTTTACCAAGCAAAGGAGGGCTCGTTCACGTGGCACCTTGCTGTAAGACACAACAATTAGTGTTGAGAAAAACAGGCCTTTTTTTAAAGTATATTTTATTGAGTATGCTATTAGAGTTGTCCCAATTTCTTTTCCCTTTGCTCCCCTCCACGCAACAATTAGTGTTGAGAAGAACAGGTCTTTTTTTTTTAGTATATTTTCTTGAGTATGCTATTAGAGTTGTCCCAATTTCTTTTCCCTTTGCTCACCTCCACCCAGTACCTCCTTCCCTTCAGCAATCTCACCCCCCTTAGTTTATGTCCATGGGTCGTGCATCTAAGTTCTCTGGCTTCACCCTTTCCTATATTATTTTTAACATCCCCCTGTCTATTTTGTGTCTACTAATTATGCTTCTTAATCCCTGCATTATTTCCCCATTTCTACCCTTCCCCCCTCCTAGCTGATAACCTTCCAAATGATCCCCATACCTCTGATTCTGTTCCTATTCTGGTTGTTTGCTTAGTTTGTTTTTGTTTTTATTTTTTTAGGTTCTATTGTTGATAGTCATGAATTTGTTGTAATTTTAATGTTCACAGTTTTAATCCTCCAAAAACAGGTTTTTATTTACAATATTCCAACCTTAGCGGGCAGGGTGCTCAGAGCCCTGTTTTTCCCTGAGACCCAGCACTTCCCTTGCTCCCCAAAAGGCTATGCACCAAAACCAATAGTTACCAATTCCTTATATGTCAGCTTTTTCCTTCAGGATCTGGGATATGTTATCATCAGCCTCCATTTAATAGTCCAGGAAAGCATGTGCCGTGTTGTTACAGAGAGAACCTGGCTGCAGGTTCCATTTGTCCCATCTAGGGTCGCCAAAACTGTTACAGAGCAAAAGGGGGTTCTTTCACATGGCACCTTGGTGTAAAACCCAACAACTACTGTTGAGGAAAACAGGTCTTTATTTATAATATTCCAACCTGGGGAGGGCAGTGAGCACTTCAGCTCAGAGCCCTGTTCTCCCACAGGACCCAGCACTTCCCTTACTCCCCAAAAGGCTAGAAGCCAAAAACATGCCCAGAAGTTCCGCATCCCTTATCTGTCAGCTCTCTCGTTCAGGATCTGGGGTACGATGTCATCAGCATCCATATAACAGTCCAGGAGAACATGTGCCATGTTGCACTGGATCATGCATGGTTCTCCCTTTGCCATTTCAAAGCCGCAAGGAGTTATCCTCTTCTCAAAACGGCATGGAGACCCTAGCTAAAATGTCTTCTCCCTATTTTTAAAGCCCTGACTGCATCCTCTGATGCCTTGGGCGTGGTAACCAGTTCTGACCATTCACAGAACCTTGCGCAGGCTCTGTATGCTCTTTCTGCACCATTCCATGGTCAAAAACCCTCCCATCTTCTTGGGGCCTTGGAAGAACCAAACCATTTGTATAACTGAGACATTAAGCTACTAGCCATAGTCATGCAAAGGCCTCTTAAAAGCTGCTCCCTTTTCCCCATCCCCCTACCAGCAGGCTCTGGGGATTTTTGGAGACCCCCCACTCTGTAACAGTGTTACACTGGATCATGGTGAAGTCCAAGAAAGGCACAAGTCCTGAGAGAGTGTCCTCTCCTTATGTCCCAAGTTCCAAGGTCCAGATAGAGTCCTGTTCTGCATAGCAGAGTCTTTGGCTTTGGAGTCAGCTTGAGCAGGCACAATGAAAGCAGCAGCATGCCAACTTTCTTACTAGTCCTGGCCACATGGCCAAATCCTGATTGTGAGAAACACGCACAATAAAACACTGGGACTCAGGAATTGAGCAGCAAAGCAAGGCATTTATTCACGAGTCTGCAGAGTTGGGTGCACCACCAGCCAGGACAATGTGCGCACAAAGTAAACAAAGAAAACTGGTTTTATACTAGTGCAATTAGCTCCCCCTCCCCTTTCCTTCTCCCCCATTTCTCCATTACTGGTTAATCCTGGTTCACAATCTAACACAATTAACTACTTAATTCAGGGTGTGATTAACTAAGGGTAATCTAGTTATAGATCTATCTCCAATTTATTTGTAAAGTTACCTAGCTACCTCTTCCCATTTTCCTTTTGATCCCAGAGATATGTGTGAGGAGCTGGGGCATGTAATTTCCTTGTCCCTTTTCCATGATTCATCTGTTAATTATCTCCTACTGGTTTGAGAGTCACTGGCTTCTTTATCCCTAAAATAACTACAAACTGCATGACTACTTCTCACGTAGCTACTGCAATCTGCTGCTCCATCAGCCTCCTCTAACATGCTTCTTCCATTGTGCTTCTTCTCATGGCAGTTGAGAACTCTTCTTCCTCCTTTCAAAGAGCTTCCCCTTCCTCACAGCTGGCTCCTTTCCTTCTGGCTCGCCCCTTCAGGAAAGGCTGGGCTATCCCCTTGTCAATAATATGCAATGTATCTTAAACAGTATCATCCACCCTTTTACTGGCCTTAGGTACCAGCCTACCACAGATATGCAAAGTACCTTAAAAGCTGTATTATTTCCTTCCCCTATCCCCAAAATCATGGACTGTGGAGAATTTGGGTGTTCCTGCCCCACCCTGTTACACTATTGCTCCACATTCTCACTAGCATTTAGTGCTGTCAGTGTTATGGGTTTTGGCAATTCTAAGAAGTATATAGTCATATCTCGTTTGTTTTAATTTGCTTTTCCTTGATAACATATGTGGAGCATCTTTCATATGCTTATTTGCCATCTGTATATCTTTTGCCCATTTTTTAATTGGGTTATTTGTTTTCTTAAGCCCTGGCTGGTTTAGCTCAGTGGATTGAGCGTCGGCCTGCGAGCTAAGTGTCGCTGGTTCGATCTTCCAGTCAGGGTACATCAGAGAAGGAAAACTCTGACTCCAAAAAACCTCCGCTGCCTTGCGGCATACCTCTTCAGGGGAAAGGCTAAGGGAGTAAACCCCGACAGAAAATCCGGAGCCGGAGTCCCTAAGGCGGTTTGATGTTGTGATCAACACCGGCAACTCCTGCGGCGCACCTGAAGCCAAGCTGTATCGACTCCGTCTTTCCCTTGGACCCTTCAGCTGCGAAGAGAGGGGGGGTCTGCTGCATGGGCAACAGCAGACCCTCCATATTACCCTGCCCAGGCTCTGTAGCTTCAGCGTCATCGCAAGATGTCGATTCAACACGGGAGGAGACAGATACCATGTCACTCCCGAGTCGGACTGCACAGCCATTCTCGGCGGTGCAGATGGACTCTTAAGAAGCTACACCATCGTCTCTCGAGACGGACGGCTGCCGACGATTTGTTTTCTTACTGTTCAGTTTAAAGAGTTCTTTGCATATTTTGGATAGGAGTCCTTTATCAGATGTCTTTATGAACTACTTTCTCCCAGTCTGTGACTTGTCTCCTTATTTCTCTTTATCATTTATTAAAATTACATAATTATTATAAGATTGTTTATTGTAAAAAATCTTTTTAAAATACAGGTATATAGAGAGTAAAAAGTTACAGTTCTCTTTTACCACACAATCTAATCTCCCTGCCCAAAGAATACAATTGTTACTGTGTACCCCTCCACATGTTTCTATGGATTTACAGAATACAAAATATTTGTGTGTACCTAGTATCTTAAAGTTTGGGTTTTTAAAAATAAATTTGCAAAATAAAGTTACAAATATTATACCAAATTTTGCTTTTAAAAAATATCCAATATGTTTTGGACATCTTTCCACATAGGTGTAGTTCATTATTTCATTCTTTTTAACATATGCATTGCAAAACATCATCAAAATGTGGTTTATTTAGTCATTCTCCTGCTAGTGTACGAACATGTAAAGATCACCATAGGCATGTTTTATTTCCTTATTGTGAGAAACGCTCATAATAAAAACCGGGACACAGGACTTGAGCAGCAAAACGAGGCATTTATTCACGAGTCCGCAGAGTCGGGCGCACCACCAGGAGAATGTGCGCACAAAGTAGACAAAGAGAACTGGTTTTATACTAACATGGTTAGTTCCCCTACCTAAGACAATTAGCTCCCCCTCCCCTCTCCTTCTCTGTTTCTCCATTACTGGTTAATCCGGGTTCACAATCTAACACAATTAACTACTTAACTCAGGGTGTAATTAACTAAGGGTAATCTAGTTATAGGTCTATCCCCAACTTATTTGCAAAGTTATCTAGCTACGTCTTCCCATTGCTCTGTGTTTGGTGATGACAATCTTCCTCCTTTTGATCCCAGAGATATGTGTGAAGAGCTGCGGAATGTCATTTCCTCGCCCCTTTTCCATGACTCATCTGTTAATTATCTCCTACTGGTTTGAGAGTCACCGGCTTGCTTCTTTATCCCTACCATTATTAATGTAGTTATTTGTGCTTATTTTTATATTTCCCTTTAAAAATCTATTTCACCAAGATATTTGCTTTATCAATATAAAGTTATATATGGTAATTTCTAACAATTAAAAATTTTTATTTATTACTGATATAGTGTTTTTTTTCTTGTTTTCATTGTTTTTTGTCTTCCTTTTTTCTTAACATTTTACTCTTTTTAATGAAGTAAAATATAAATTTCAAAATCTACACATGTCATAAGTGTACAGCTCACTGAATTTTCACAAACTGGATATATCCATACTGTTACAGAACCCCTGGGCTGCTCCAGTTGAAAACAAACCCATGGGCTCTTTAGTTAGGGGCCCGATTGCCCGCCGCCAAAATTATAACTCTCAATACCAGAGTTTGGTGAAAAGAAAAAGAATTGTTTATTTAACAGTTATATAGATTTAGTTATTTGTGGATTTCTGTTATTAAGTCTTATGCTCTTTAAAATAACCACAAACGCATATCCTTGCCTCCCCCCCCTTCCAAACCAGGCTAGTTTTAGGGAAGTCAGAGAAACCGTTTCCCTACTTTCCCAACACAGTTCAGCTTTACCAGCAGCTGCCAATCATTCAATCCTGATTGGGGAGGTCCTTTCTGTGCTGTGGTGCCCTCCAGCTCTCAATGCAGGACCACCTGGATTCTCAGCCTCCTTGCAAAACTGCCTTCTTCTTGCAAACCGTGTGGATCTTCTCTCCTTCTCAAAACTGCATGGCGAGAGCCTCTTAACGCAGCCTGGAGACCCCTTCTCCAAGCCACATGGAGAAGGCCCCTTCACCAAGCCATGTGGAGGGAGCACACACGAGAGAGCGAGAGCGAGAGAGCCCGAGAGCTAGAGTGAGAGCCCGAGTCAGAGCGCGAGAGTCTCAGAGTGAGAGCACGAGCGAGAGCCAGAGAGAGTCCGAGTCCGAGCGCCAGAGCGAGAGCCAGAGTGCCAGTGAGAGCCAGAGCCGGAACGAGAGCTTGAGAGACTCCCAGAGTGAGAGCACAAGCGAGAGTCAGAGCGCCAGAGCCAGAGCCAGAGTGCCAGTGAGAGCCAGAGCCGGAACGAGAGCTTGAGAGACTGTCTGAGCGCCAGAGCCAGAGCGAGAGTGAGAGAGAGTCCCCGCTAAAATGTCTGCAGCTGCTTATATATCCCTGACTGCGTCATCTGACGCAGTGGGCGTTGCAAACAGTTCTGACCATTCACAGAACCTTACATAGGCTCTGTGTGCTTTCCATACCGTCCCCTGGTTCAAGACTCCTCCCATCTGCCTGAGGCTTTGGATGCATTAAAGCCATTTGCATAAGAAAGACACTAGCCACCAGCCTCAGGCATGTGGAGGCATTCCAAAAGCTGCTTCCTTCTCCCCATCCCCCAGCTGCAAGCTCTGGGGATTTTTGGACTCCCCTGTTTCTGTAACAGTTTCCCCCCTTTCAGACTAAGACCCTTTATAATCTTATAAAGGACAATGGGCGAAGGTCTCATGCTCCTCTAACTGCTTCCTGCTGAACGTGGTCGTCGTCCTACCTACCCTTGGGTCTAGAAATCCCTAATAAGAGTGGGGATGTAGGGGAGGGTGCCCTTCCCACATGGGGAAGAATCTTGCAGAGTCCAGGTCAGTTGGCTATTCCTGGGTAGCAGCATGCTTGGTTTCCAAGGGCTGGTACTGCTGGACAAGCTGGCATTCTTGTCATATTCTGAGGGCAACAGATTTGGCAACAGGGTTAAAAAAACACAATTCAACCTATAACCTCTATATACAAAAGGCAGGTATTAATTTTTCAATGTCCCACGTTAGGAAAAGAAATGGCTTCTTTGGAGGAAGGTGTGCAGGGCACGTCACACCTGTTCAAAGCCCTTTTGCCCACTATACTTAGCTTGGGTTGAGGGGTATAAATTTTGGATTTCCCCCCTCTTAGACCTCTGGGCCCTTTCTGTCCAAGCCATTAGGACAGAAAAGAAACCAGTTTTAAAGTGAAGCCTGCAGACCACCCCATACTTCACCAACTCAACCACTTAGTTCAGCCAAACCGTTGAGTCTCAGGAGGTGGCAATGCAGATGGGCTTCTTAAGTGAGGCCTATATGTACAGATAATCGCTCAGGTAGAGATCATAGGCTTATGCCCTATGAAAACAGAAAGAACATGCATGTTAAATCACACAACACGATTCACAAACCAGTCTCTTAATCTGAGAGACTGTCTTATTGGGAAGACCTCCAGTTGCAAGGCATTTGACATTCTTCTTGCCTGTAAATAAAGCATCCTTGATAATGTCACAGACTTGGTTTAACTTTCAAATGAAAAACAAACTTTATAGACAGTTAGCTGCACTGAGCATTGCAATTTTCCTTAAGTCATGATTTTTCTCCTTAAGATCACCCTCCTTGTCAGTAAAGGGCTGCATTAAGTCCAGTTTTAATTTAGCCTGTTCATTTGCATAAACACAACAAGAGCAGTGATTGATCACATATGATCTTTAAGTCTACTATGCTGGAACTTACGCAAGGAACCTTCATGTTGACTTTTAGTTTGCCCATTAGGGCACAGAAGCTGAGCCACATACCTGCCATTCAGCCTTGCCTGCAAACACCTGCTTTCCCAAATCCTTTGGGTTTTCCATTGTGCCTTGAGGTTCCTTTTAGCCATCCTTCAGGAAAGCAACCTTCATTCCTTCCCTGGAAAGACTGCCATGAACCACACAACCAACCAAGGTGTCAGGCCTTTTTCCTTCTGGGCTTTCCTTAGCTTCAAAAGTCAAGTCCAGTTCCTCAGGGCTTTCTGGTAACAACCAGAGCCTAAGCATGCCTCCTTCAGGCATGTCACTACAGTCAAAAGTCTTGGTTAACAATACCTTTATTAACAACTGGTCTTTTTAGTTTTATGCAAAGAAACCTAACGTAATTACTTACTCCTTTAAATTGCCAAATTCTGGAGGAATCAGGTAGGAGAAAAATACACAGGGTGAAGGAAAATCCTTGTCCTTCTAATATTCCCAAAATTGCATTTCCATGCCTTATACTTTCTTTTGTTCACTTTCCTACATGTGAAGTTTTTTTTTTTTTAACTTTCTCTGGGAAACCTCAATTTTCCTTTCAGATTATATGGCCAGTACCAATACAGAGAATTCCAGACCCTTCCTAGGCCTCAGAGAATTCTAGACCTTACATAGGTCTCCAGTGGCTAATGCCAAACCAATACAGGGAATTCCAAATGACCTTTCATAGGTCCCCAATGGCTAAATGCCAACACAGGGAATTCCAAATGACCTTTCATAGGTCCCCAATGGCTAAATGCCAATACAGAGGTACAGTAACCACACAATTAGACCACAAGTAGTTGAGGTTTCCCTTTTCCCAGGTTTAAAAACTTTCACAACCTTTCTATATATTTACCCATTCAGATTTAACCATAACCCATTTCCAATTCTTTTCCACACTGTAAAGGACTCTACCCAAACTCAGTATTTGGCAGCTAAAATTCTCTAGATTTGCAAGCACATGCCTAAAGCAAAAGAAACACTTTTAATCTGCGTTTCAGTTCACTGTCCTTTTTTTCGAAAGAGTAATTTCAAATCTTCTTCCGGAGTGCAGGTCCAACTTTCCCTTTCGGTGTCAGTCACAGCAGCAGGGTCTGTGTCCTCCTCAGGCGGTGCTCGTTTTACCCGTGTGTGGTGTATCCAGGGCTTGATTCCTACCAGCTTCAGCGAAGAATGTGTTGTTAGCAAAACATCATAGGGACCAGTCCATTGTTCAGCCAGCTGCTGTTCAGGACCTTGTGTCTTTCAGTTCTTCAGTAAGACTCTGTCCCCAGGTCCAACTGGGTGCAAGGGTTTTCATTTCTACTTCCCTTCTTACGATCTGGACACTCATTCTTCCAATGGCCCTTCTTTCTGCAATAGGCACACTGGTCCTTGCCTAATGGCTCTTTCCTCCTCTCTTTAGGGTCCTGTTTCTTCCTTTGGCCTCTCCAGCCTGTTTTAAAGAACATCAGGTCCTGTCTTCTCTTTTCTACTCCCCTTGCATGGTAAACTTTAAATGCAATGTCCACTAACTGAGAGGGGCTCATTCCTAATACTCCATCTATACGCTGGAGTTTCCGTCTAATATCTGGGGCACTCTGCCCAATAAATGTCATGTTCACCATTCTTATGTTCTCTTGTGCCTGTGGAGCAACATCAGTGTACTTGCTATAGGCTTGATAGATCTTCTCTAAGAACTCAGAAGGATCCTCATCTGGTTTTTGCTGAATAGTCTATACCATATTCAGGCTTTTTGGCTTGGGTACCCCTTTTCTAAGTCCTTCCAATATACACTTCCTGTAGTGTTTCAAAGGAACTAGGCCTCCACCATTTGGGTCCCAGTTAGGCTCTGTCCAAGGAATTGCCACAGTTGGGTCAGGGGTCCCATGGGGATCCTCTCCATGGAGACGCTGAGCCTCTTCATTAGCCTTACTTGTAACCAGTCGCCTCTCATCCCCAGTTAGCAGAATATTTAGGAGAGCCTGTACATCTGCCCAGTTCGGGTTATGAGTGGCAAAAATGGAGGCAACAAGCTCTGCCATTTTCTGAGGATCTTCCCTATATGAGGGGTTAGAATTTTTCCAATTTAGCAAATCTGAAGTGGAAAATGGAGTATGGGCCCAATAGTAGCCAGAGGGCTGGCCTTGCTGATTTATTCCACCTATTGGGTACTGCCGTAGAGGGAATTGGCTTGCTCCGAATTGGGAGGCCCCCTGACTATACTGAGTTCCTTGGCGGGTTCTGGCGGGGGAGACCCACTCCTCCTCCTGTAAGGGTGGAGTCATTGACTTTGCAGTCACTTCAGAGGCTGGCTCCAAAAACGGTGGTGCGAGAGAAGTCCCTTGAGTTTCCAAAAGGGCGGGCACCACGGAAGCCACTTCCATCTCTGGAGGTGGTATGGTGGAAGCAACCTCCACCTGCAGAGGGCGCTGCGCCACAGGAACCGCCGCCCCGGAAGCCTGGGCCTCCTGCAGAGGAGGTGGAGCCACTGCTGCGGAAGCTATGGCCTCCTGAACCGCCCCCACCTGTGCCTGGCTTGGCGCCAAATTAGGGCCTTTGTCCCCCGGATTTAGAGAATTAAAGAGGGCTACTTCCTCATTCTCCCTTTCTTCCGGCATTTGACTCTCAGAAAAAGGATTTGAGACCTCTTTTTTCCTCTGCACCATTATTTGGGCCTCCATTTCTGCTAAGGTCTTATTATGCAACTCTGCAAATGCATTTAGATAATAAACATCTTCCCAATTTCCTGATTGCAGACAGTACCCCTTTAATTGATTAATCACATGGTAATTCAGAGAACCATTCACAGGCCACCTTTTCTTACCACCCAGAACATACTCAGGCCAAACAGTATTACAATAATAAATTAATATTTTCTTAGTCATAGGATAACGACAGTACATATCCCAATTTTCCAAAATTCTCTCCAGTGGGCTGCCATCAGGGACTTGCCCAGAACTGCTTTTATTAACCCAGACATACATGCTAATGGCTATAACCAAAAAAATCCCAAGGACCAGAAAACATATATACCACTCCGGCATCCATAATTCTTTTACGTCCAGGAATTCTCCTAATCGGACAAACAAATCTAGTATCCACGATGCCATTATTTTAGAAATACACAGAAATAAGTTTTAGCAAACAATCTTACTTCTCTAATCCCTTTTCAGTTCTATTTTCTTTTCACCACACAGGCGTACTTAGGCGGTCGGCGCCCTCAGAAGGTGTCTCCCAAGGGGGTCGACCTGCCACGGGCAATTATTAACGTCCCATCTGGGTCGCCAAATTGTTACAGAACCCCTGGGCTGCTCCAGTTGAAAACAAACCCATGGGCTCTTTAGTTAGGGGCCCGATTGCCCGCCGCCAAAATTATAACTCTCAATACCAGAGTTTGGTGAAAAGAAAAAGAATTGTTTATTTAACAGTTATATAGATTTAGTTATTTGTGGATTTCTGTTATTAAGTCTTATGCTCTTTAAAATAACCACAAACGCATATCCTTGCCTCCCCCCCCTTCCAAACCAGGCTAGTTTTAGGGAAGTCAGAGAAACCGTTTCCCTACTTTCCCAACACAGTTCAGCTTTACCAGCAGCTGCCAATCATTCAATCCTGATTGGGGAGGTCCTTTCTGTGCTGTGGTGCCCTCCAGCTCTCAATGCAGGACCACCTGGATTCTCAGCCTCCTTGCAAAACTGCCTTCTTCTTGCAAACCGTGTGGATCTTCTCTCCTTCTCAAAACTGCATGGCGAGAGCCTCTTAACGCAGCCTGGAGACCCCTTCTCCAAGCCACATGGAGAAGGCCCCTTCACCAAGCCATGTGGAGGGAGCACACACGAGAGAGCGAGAGCGAGAGAGCCCGAGAGCTAGAGTGAGAGCCCGAGTCAGAGCGCGAGAGTCTCAGAGTGAGAGCACGAGCGAGAGCCAGAGAGAGTCCGAGTCCGAGCGCCAGAGCGAGAGCCAGAGTGCCAGTGAGAGCCAGAGCCGGAACGAGAGCTTGAGAGACTCCCAGAGTGAGAGCACAAGCGAGAGTCAGAGCGCCAGAGCCAGAGCCAGAGTGCCAGTGAGAGCCAGAGCCGGAACGAGAGCTTGAGAGACTGTCTGAGCGCCAGAGCCAGAGCGAGAGTGAGAGAGAGTCCCCGCTAAAATGTCTGCAGCTGCTTATATATCCCTGACTGCGTCATCTGACGCAGTGGGCGTTGCAAACAGTTCTGACCATTCACAGAACCTTACATAGGCTCTGTGTGCTTTCCATACCGTCCCCTGGTTCAAGACTCCTCCCATCTGCCTGAGGCTTTGGATGCATTAAAGCCATTTGCATAAGAAAGACACTAGCCACCAGCCTCAGGCATGTGGAGGCATTCCAAAAGCTGCTTCCTTCTCCCCATCCCCCAGCTGCAAGCTCTGGGGATTTTTGGACTCCCCTGTTTCTGTAACAATACAACCAACACTGGATCAAGAAACAGATCATGACCAGCACCCCAGAAGCTCTCCTTGTGCTCCCTTCTGATCATTATACCTCTGCCCCAAGGATAACTAACTGATGGTTAATTTTACATGTCAACTTGGGTATGCTATAGTAATAATTTGCTCTGATACTGCTCTAAATATTGCTGTCATGTTATTTTGTAGATGTGATTAATATTTACAGTCACTTGATTTTAAGAAAAAGAAATTACACTCAATAATGTGGATGTGTCTCATCCATTCAATTAAAAGGTTTAAGAGCAAACACTGAAGTTTCCCTGGGGAAAAAAGGAATTCTGCCTTAAGAATGTAATACAGAAATCTTGCCTGAGTTGCCAGCCTGCCAGCCTGCTCTATTAATTCCTATGAGCCCAAACAATCACATAAGCCAATTCCCTGAAATAAATCTCTCTCTCTCTCTCTCTCTCTCTCTCTCTCTCTCTCTCTCTCTCTCTCTCTCTCTATATATATATATATATATATATATATATATATATGTATATATAGCCCTGGCTGGTTTGCCTCAGTGGATTGAGCGTCAGCCTGCGAGCTAAGTGTCGCTGGTTCGATCTTCCAGTCAGGGCACATCAGAGAAGGAAAACTCTGACTCCAAAAAACCTCCGCTGCCTTGCAGCATACCTCTTTAGGGGAAAGGCTAAGGGAGTAAACCCCGACAGAAAATCCAGAGCCGGAGTCCCTAAGGCGGTTTGACGTTGTAGTCAACACCGGCAACTCCTGCGGCGCACCTGAAACCAAGCTGTATTGACTCCGTCTTTCCCTTGGACCCTTCAGCTGCGAAGAGAGGGGGGGTCTGCTCGGCGGTGCAGATACTCTTAAGAAGCTACACCATCGTCTCTCGAGACGGACGGCTGCCGACGAATATGTATATACATATATATATGTTCTGTATCTCTGGGGAACACTGAATAGTAAAAATTTTGATACCAAGAGTGGCTCTAAAGGAAGAAAATCTTAAGGTGAATTTTCTGGATTGGTTCTGTGGTCTCTGTGATTGGTTCTCTAATCTGATTAGATTTGAAGGCACTAATGATTCTATTCCCAGTGATTAAGTAGGCACCAATGTCCATGGCATTAGGAATACCCAAAATATCAATAGTGAATACTCCTAATCAAATATTTACAAGAAGCAAGGTCCTGAGTTGACATGTATTTGGTACCCTAGAACATTTTTGTTAATTAATTAGTATAATGAATTAGCTGGTTACTCTTAAGTAGGGAAAGAAAAGGATGAACTTGAGACTTCAAGTTCTCAACTGAATCACCATATAACTGACTGGAAAATGTCTATGTTTGCCTTGAAAGAATTTCTTGTTTCCTGCCACCGCAGAGCTGAGACTTCTGAAAACCAAATTCAGAGTCTCATCCTATAAGTGGTTGGATTCCCAGCTTCACAGGGAATCTCTGCTATTAAAATAAGGGCATGGGTTAGAAAAAAAAGATTCTAAAAACTGGAATGGACATATATAGGCAGATCCTGATGAAGCTGGGGACATTGAACCTAAATTCTATAAGTCTCCTTTGCCAGTAGAAGCAACCCTTCCATCCCCCTCTGAGAACTTCACTCTGCTTTGCCTGAGGAGACTGTAATGGCCTCTCCTGAGGTAGTGGCCTTGTAAGACACTGCTGATTTTTCTCAGGCTTTGCCCCAGGCACTCCTCTTTTTCTACCTACTCCCGCCATCACCCAGTGGGCACATCATGGTGTTAGGGATGGAGGTTACACATGGACTTAGAAATATGGATTTTCAATAATCAAAACTGATCTGGCTACAATTGTTGCTGAGTACCCAATCTGCCAGCAGCAGAGGTCAACACTGAGTCCTCATTATTGCAGCAGCCCCAGCTGACATTGGACCACTTCCATTATGGAAGTGTTACCTCCTCCCCCTCCTCCCCCTTTCATCCCTCTGCCCCCATTCTCCTCCCCCTCCTCCTCCTCCTTCTTAAAATATTTTATTTATTTATTTTTAGAAGTAGAGGAATGGAAGGGGGGTGGAGAGAAACATTGATGTGCAAGAGAAATATTGATTGGTTGCCTCTTTCATGCCCCCATTAGGGACTTGGCCCACAACCCAGGCATGAGCGTTGATCGGAAATCGAACTGATGACCTTTAGTTCTCAGGACAATGCCCAATCCACTGAGCCACATCAGTCAGGGCAGTGTTTTATTCTTATTGAGAGAGACATTTATACTCTGGATATGGATTTGCCTTTCCTGAATGCAATGCTTCTACCAAAGTTGCCATAATGGACATACAGAATACCTTGTCCACTGTCATCATATTCTATACAGCATTGCTTCTGCTCTAGAAATTCCCTTAACAAATGAAGTGTGGCAATGGGCCTATGCTAATGGAATTCACTGCTCTTACTATGTTTTCTAGCACACTGAAGCAGGAGTGTGGAATGGTGGAATGGCTTTTTGAAACAGTTATACTGACAACTAGGTGGAAGTACACTGGTGGGCTGGGACAATGTTCTCCAGGAGGCTGTATAAGCTCTGTATCAGTGTCCAACATATGGTGCTGTTTTTCCCACAGCCAGGAAACAATGGGGTGGAAATGAAAGGAGCACTACTCAGTAGTAATCCACTAGCAAATTTTTGCTTCCTGTCCCATGATTTTACACTCTGCTAGTCCCGAAGTCTTTGTTTCAAATGGTGAAATGCTCTTACCCAGAGGCACACTGATTTTATTGAACTGGAAATTAAGACTGCTGTCCATCCACTTTGGGCTCCTCATGTCTCTGAATTAGCAGGAAAAGAAGGGAATCATGCTGTCTGGAGTGATTGCTCCTGACTACTAAGATGAAATTGGGTTGCTACTCCACAATGGAGGTAATGGAGAGTATATTTGGAATATAGGAGGTCCATTAGGGTGCTTTTTAGTACTACTAGGCCCTGGCATTAAGATCTGTGGAAAACTTCAACAATCCAGTCCAATCAGGACTACTTATTGCAGGTATGAGAGTTTGGGTCAACCACTGGGTAAAGAATCACTTCCAGCTGAGATGCTTGCTAAAGGAAAAGGGAATATAGAATGCATAGTGAAAGAGGGTAGCTATAGACTTCCAGCCAAGATGGAGGCATAGATAGACACACTTCATCTCCTTCCATAACCATAAGAAGGATTAGAGCAACCTGAAAACCAAAAACAACCAGAACTACCAGAAAACCGAACTACATGAAAGACCAACAAACAAAGATATAAAGAAGTAATACTCATCCAGACAAGTAGGAGGGGCAGAGCCTGGGTAGAGAGAACATGGTGTGGTAGTAGCAGAGGCAGCAGCGGTGGTGGTGGTAGCAGTAAGGCAGTGGCTGTGACTGGCCAGAGGAAAGCACCGTCACACATTATAAAAGTCAGAAGGGGACACCCGGGGAGTGATCCCAGACCCAAACAAGACCACCAGCTCACAGTTTCAGCGCCAGGAAAAATAGAGCCTCATTGCTTCTGACTGTGAAAACCAGTGGGGGCTGGGGCAGTGGAAGAAACTGCCAGTCTCTCATTAGAGTCCTTTTGTTTACAGGGCCCCCACAGTCCTAGAATGTCTGCAAACACACCTGCTCTGGGAACCACAACCAGGACAACAGCTAGAGGGGTGCCAGTCCCATATCGGAAGTGGGTAAAGTGCCTGGAGAAGGAGCAAGTTCTGAGCAAACGGCATTGTTCTCTCTCAGACCCGTCCCCCATATACAGTGCCACTATGACCCGTCCCGCAGGTCGAGCAACGAGGACCCTAGAGGGGGAGTGAGGATGAAGAAGGGACAAGAGACACAAAGAGAGGAGACAAGACAGTGTTCTGATCAAGTCTCATTTGTTCTTAGTCAAAACAGCATTCTTATAGCTCAGGAGAAGAGGAATTTTTCATTCGGGGGGAACGCAGCTGCAGCTTGGGCGTTATCTGGTAGATATGAGTTAAACTGCAGGACAGCAATCCCAGGAACAGAAAGAGGGACGTTGCCCTAGTAAGGAGTAAACAACTATTATGGGATGGTGAGGCCATGCCAAGCAGAACTTTAGGATGTCAGTTAGTAAGACTTCAGCTGAGGAACTTTTTAGTTCCCCACACCACTACATGGTGAAATGGAATGCCCTGCACTGATGAATACCTAAGGTTTCATCCCTTACAACGTAAGAGGTGTGACAGCTCTACCTAAGACACAGAGGCAAACACAGGAGACTGTCAAGTTGAGGAGACAGAGAAGTATGGCCCCAAACAGGGGGCAGGTCCAGGTTCCAGTGGGAGAACTGAGTGATGAGGAGATAGCCAACCTAACAGATGCAGAGTTCAAAACACTGGTGATAATGATTGTCACAGACTTGATGGACATGACTGAGTACAGCAAATGCATAAGGGAAGAAGCGAAGGCTATGCTAAGTGAAATAATTGAAAATCCACACAAAATCAATAGGGAAGGGAAGAAAGCTGGGTTTCAAATAAACAACTTGAAACATAAAGAAGAAATAAACAGTCAACCAGTACAGAATGAAGAAACAAGAATTGAAAAATACAAGGAGAGGCTTAGAAACCTCTGGGACAACTTTAAACGTACCAATATCTGAGTCATAGAGGTGCCAGAGGAAAGAAAGGAAAAGCAAGAAATGGAAAAGTTATCTGAAAAAATAATGAAGGGAAACTTCCCTAATTTGGCAAAGGAAATAGACACACAAGTCCAGGAAGCACACAGATTTCCAAACAACGTAGACCCAAGGAGGACCACACCAAGACGCAAAGTAATTAAAATGCCAGAGGTTAAAGATAAAGAGAGAATTCTAAAAGTAGAAACAGAAAAGAAGAGAGTTTCATACAAAAGGGTTTCTATAAGACTCACAGCTGATTTCTCAAAAGAAACTTTGCAGGCAAGAAGGGAATGGCAAGAAGTATTCAATGTGATGAAAAGCAAGGGCATACTACCAAGATTACTCTATCCAGCAAAGCTATAATTTAAAATAGAAGGGCAGATAAAGTGCTTTCCAGACAAGGTAAAGATAAAGGAGTTCATCATCACCAAGCCATTATTATATGAAATGTTAAAGGAACTTATTTAAGAAAAAGAAGATCAGAACTATAAACATTAAAATGACAACAAAATCACAACTATCAATAACTAAATCTAAAAAATAAAAACAAAATCCAACTAAGCAAACCAGAATAGGAACAGTGTCATGGTTATGGGGATCACCTGGAGGGTTATCAGCTGTGAAGGGGAAGGGAGAGAAAGGGGAAGTGGTACAGGGATTAAGAAGCATAATTGGTTGGTACAAAATAGACGGGGTGTTAAGAATAATATAGGAAAAGGTGAAGCCAAAGAACTTATCTGCATGACCCATGGATATGAACTAAGGGGATGGGATTGCTGGAGGGCAAGGAGGTACTGGTGGGGGGGGGGCGCAAAGGGAAAAAATTGGGACAACTGTAATAACATAATCAATAAAGTATACTTAAAGAAAAGAAGTTAGCTATAAATACCAGCTACAACCATGTGACCAGTTCTAGAAATAAGGAGGGTAATTGTTATAAGTATTCCTCCTTTTTTGGTTATAAATATGTTTATATGTGTGTGTATCTATAGCATATATCTTTATCGCCTTCCCCTCTTTTTCCTTTATTATATGACAAAAGATGTAATAACTTTACATGCTGATATTTAAGTATTGTTAGTTTTGCTTTGTAATATTTAAATCATGGGATATCAAGGTGAAGAGTAAACATCACTCAAGGACTTTGCATCTCTCTGGGGGAAAGTAGTTATGTATAGGCGCCCAGTTGTGTGTCTGTTTAGCTAGACTATAGTGCCAAGTTGTTTAGTCACATACTAGTCTAGATATTTCTGCAAAAGAATTTTGTAGATGTGATTAACATTTATAGTCAGTTGACTTTAAGTAAAGGAGATTACCTTCAATAATGGATAGGCCTTATCTATTCATCGGAAAGCCTTAAAAGCAAAGGCTAAAATTTTCCAGAAGAAAAGGAAATCTGTCTCAAGACTGTAACTACCAACCTGACCTACAAATTTCAAGTTTTCCAACTCCCACAATCACATGAACCAACTCCTTAAAATTAATCCCTTTAAATATATATTTAAATAAATTTCTTTTTAAATATATGAATTTATATGCATTAATACATATTTACAAAATTATATGTATATAAAGATATTTAAATATATATTTAAAGAGATTTCTTTTAAGGAATTTAAATTATACGTACGTTTTACTGTTTCTGTTCCTCTGCTAAACTCTGATACAATTAATTTCACCTGGTTTTCTACTTTCTGCAAATGATACAATATACTCATATGCTTTCTCCATCTAGCTTCTTTTGCTCATTATATTTGTGAGATTCACCCCCACTTTGTATGGATCACTGACTGCATCCCACCCTGGAAGAACTGAAAAAGCAAACTGACCATCTGTGCCTTCTAGAGCACCTTGTTAGACAGTAGCCGGTAGGTGGCACTCAAAAATCACACACAGAACTTGGAAATGCCCTGTAACATTGCAGATTCCTATGTGTCAGCAACATCTGAAATTTTCCATGCTCTATTACAAAGCAAAAAACAATCATCAAATTGAAAATGAAATCTTTGGTTTCCAAACTCAGTGCTAATTGACTCAATAAACTTGAAGTGCTCAGGACTCAGAGGCCTTGACAGAGTAGACTATGTGGGGTGGTTTGCCCTGAAGCCAGCACTCTAGTAGGGAGTGTCCCTGACAGGGAAGGGTTTGGTCTTAGAAATCACCCTACTTGCAAGCTAACAATTTAGGATGTCCCAGTCTATTATGGACTCTTGCAGAAACAATGTTACTACTTACAACTATAGCAGTAGCAAGAGCACCCACATTTTCTTGAGCTGTTTCTCTGATCCTCAATATAACTAGGCCAGGTAATAATACCAGCACATGCAGGAGATTGTAATTCAGAAGGATCTCTGAGCATGGAAACCCTGAATATTTGATATGAGCAATAAGCCTGTCTACTCCTTTGTTCGGGTGGGAGACACTCTTATCTTTCAAGGGTGTAAGCAAACTGTCCTTTGCTCTGGAGTAAAACAATCTCAGTCTTCTAAGGCTGTTCACTGTACAAATACTCTTGAAAAGATAATCCAGAACAAAGGGAAGCCACCACCTTGCTTACAAGACATGCAGGAAAGTGGAGAATCATCTTGCAACAGGAGGAATGTGGTGAGTGAGGGAGGTCCTTTGCCATCTGAAGGTTTGGTGAAGGAGAAAGAGGTGCTCCTCTAGAATTGAAAAGAAGGCTGCAGAGTTTCATCTCTGTTTTCTAAACTTTGACATCAGTTTTGAGGGCCAAAAGGCTGCAATCTGGGAAGTGAGTGACAAGCCTGGGGTCTGTAGCCCTTTGTGGCATCCACTCCTGAACATTTGAGAAAGTGGCATTCTCCTTCTTATCTCCTTGCAGCAGGTTATGGAGAAGATGGTCATCCAGACTCCCCTTGCTTCTCTGCTCCTGAGCTTTGGAAGGAGCAGCTTGTCCAAGAGCCTAGGGCAAGTTTTTCTTTCTGGCTGGGGCAGAAGCAGAGAAAGAAGACGGTGCATTGTGACTACAGCAGGGGCAGCAGGGGTACTGAGAAGTGCAGAAGTATGGCAGAAACCCAGGAAGGACACCTTCTTATGCAGGTCGAAGTAAGGCTTGATCAAAATAGAGATTGTTTCCAGAACACTGGCTAGGTTTTAGAGAGAAACCTTTGCTATTCTAGCCTCTCACTTAATGTGTAAGCAACAGCATTAGGGCTGAACTGAAGTACCTAATCTCTTTCTTGCAAATATTTAGAGGGCAGTTTTGGATTGCAATGCCAAGGTCTGCGTATCAGTACTGGGATGCCTGTGGCTGCTGAGTATAAAGGAAGGGTAGATGTTCCATGGCTACTTTCCTAAGACCTTTACTTCTTGGAATAATTTGTATTGCATATTAAAAGGACATAATATATATTTACCTGGCAGGGGAGATACCATGATCACAAAGGTGGTTTTCCCAGGGTGAGGCTTATCCATTGCACTCCGGGTATGTTGACCTCCTAGATTTCCCCAAATGTGGGAAACTCGACTGCATAATTTGTAGTAGTGGGGGATTGCATTCGCTCTCTCCCCTGTGAAAAAACAAATAAAAAAACAGAACAAAACAAAAAGGATATAAAAGGGGTAAAATGAAAGGACCTAATAGTGGGTTCTTATTGGTTAAAAGGACCTCAGAGATGACCTTGTCCAATAGTTTCTTAACTGAAATGCTGGGCCTGCTCAGATTTCTATGAATGGGCTTCAGGGAACCAACCTTCTTCTAGGATGACACGTTGACCCTCTGGATGATTGTCATTTGTCAAGGGATCAAACAGAACAGACTGGCCTTGGAGTTTGGGTAAGAAGAGGTAGGAGTGGTGTGCTGAAGCTGGGATGAATGCGAGGTAGTGGCCTTGTGCAGGATGAGGGATGAGAGATGAGAGATGAGGTGCTATGCAATTTGGGTGTCCATGAGTGAATGGCAGTCTCGGTGCCCTCAACCATGACATGCAGGAAGGACACTTTCTTATGTTTTATGTTAAGAATTTAAGCAACGAAATAGAAAGAGTTAAGTATCTCTATTTAGATTGGTTTGGCTAAAGGTTGAGGTTCATGTTGTGAGTCATGGGGAAAAAGAATGCATAGAAAAGACAGGATCCCAAGTGACAGAGGGAAGCAACATAAAAAGGTGGTACTTCAGGAATGTTCATCTGAAGAAAATTGGAAGAATGAGAGAATATGAAAGGGATAACACTTTCTTTCAGAGCATATTTTACCTGGCACATAGTAAGCCCTCAGAAACATTTGGGGAGGCAGAGAGGGAGTGAGACAGAGAGAGAGAGAGAGAGAAAGAGAGAGAGAGAATGCCCATGATAAGGGCATTATGATGGGTCCTATCAATACACATTGTTCTAAGAATGAGCAGTGGTCACTTCCGATCTTTGTTTAAAAGCAGAGGTGAGAATACATGCCTCTACAAATATTCTTCACTGCTACTTTGAGTAACATTTGCACTTCCTCTTCTCCTCGTAACAGAGGGTAGTTACTGTTTTTAAGTTTTCAAATTGTAATGGGGCTTGTTGTACTGGGACTTGAGAAAGGAAATGGAGTTTTCTGTTAATGCGATCACTGCCCTAGGGCCTGGTTATTTGGGACAGCTGACGTGCAATGCTATAGTCTAGGGAGATACAAAATACTTTTTGCAGGTCACTTTTAAGAAATAGTTTGAGATGGCTATGGAAACTTCCTAAACCTTTTGGGCTTCAATATTCTAGGTGAGGAGTCAGTCTTCTCTCTGACATCTCAAAAATGGCATTTTGAACAGGCCAGTGCAGCAGGCCCCTCAACTATATCCACAACCTAATCCCAAGAAACTATGAATAAGTTTCCTTTCATGGTAAAGGAACTGGGCAGCTGTGATGAAATTAAAGGTCTTCAGATGGGGAGATTATCTTAGGTTATCCAGATGGGCCCAATGTCATCACAACAGTCCCTACAGGGGGAATAAAGGAGGGTAGGGGTCAGAGGAAACAGTGTTGTGACAAGAAGCAGAGATCAAAGTGAATTGGCCACAAGACAAGAAATGTGGATGACCTCTAGAACTGGAAGAGACAATGAACAGGCTCCTGGAGCCTCCAGGAGAAACATGGCCCTTCTGCACCTTAATTTTAGCCCTTAAGACTCATCTTGAAATTCTGACCTCCAGAACTATAAGAGAATACACATGGTTGTTTTAAGTTATGGTAAGTTGTTACAGTGGCAATAGGAAACTCACACATACAATGAGCACTGGGCTCTATGGAAAGATGTTACATAGGCCTCTCCCTCCATCCAAACATCTTTTACCAGCCTGGTGCAAAGGGCCTCAACCATTGCTTTACTTGGGAGTCATGAGGAGAAATTTTGAAGATCTTCATGCTCGGGATATTCCGCAGATTAATTGAACCCAAATCTCTGGGAGTAGCACCCAGTCATCTTTATTTTTTTTGGTGTGCAAATAGAGAAATAATCCACATGAAAATAAAATATCCATACCTTAGGTGTTCAGTTCAAAGGGTTGTCACAATTATATACACTTGTGTGACCACTATCCAAAACAAGATACAGAATATTTCCATTTCAACAGAAAGTTTTAGAGACTCGCCCATGGGATTGTACATTTCTCTTTATTGTTGATTAGTATTTGATTATATGCTATATCACAATTTATTTGTTCATTTTGATGCTGATGGAATTTTGGGCTGTTTACAGTTTGGGACTATTATGAAGAAGATTATGTAGTGGTTTTTATTGAATTTATTGGGGTGTCATTGGTTAACAAATTATCCAGGTTTCAGATGCACAATTCTACAACACACCATCTGTATACTCTATTGTGTTCACCATCTTAGTCAAGTCTCTGTTCATTAACATTTATCATCCTATACCCTCCTCCTCACCACCCCTTGGCTACCACCATACTGTTGTCCATGTCTATGAGGTTTTTCTCTTTTTTGCTTATTCCCTCCATCCCCAAGCTATGTAGTGATTTTAAAACACGGCCACAAAATCTTTGACACTCCTTCAACAGAAATGGTCTCTTCCTGCTGGAGCTGGGCAGTCTGGTGACTGCTTCACATTGCGGAATTGTGGAATTGTGCAAATGATACTATTTAGACCAAATTGTGTCCCCTAAATTCATATGTTGAAGTCCTAACCCTTATGTGATTATATTTGGAAAGAGGGCCTTTAGGGAGGTAATTAAAGTTAAATGAGGTCACTAGGGAAGGGCCCTAATCCAAGTAATGCTGGTATCCTTATAAGAAGAGGAAAAGAGCCTAGGGCTCTCTCTCTTTCTCTGTACACACACAGAAGAAATGCCATGTGAAAGAACACAGTGAGAAGGAGGACATCTGCAAGCTAGGAGGACTGTCCTCACCAAACACCAACCCTTGATCTTGGACTTACCAGCCTCTAGAACTGTGAGAACATAAATATCTATAGTATAAGCCCCCCAGTCTGTGGAGTTTTGTTACGGCAACAGTAGCATACTCATATAAACATTATGATGCTTGTGAAGCTATAATTTAAAAGGCCATGAAGCTTCCGAAAGCTGGGAAGTTCTCTGGGAACACTAGCCTTAGAACTCTGAGCTCCCCTGGCAGAAATCTGCTACCCTGAGACTACCATGCCAGAAGGGTTACTGTAGACATTGTGGTTGAACATACCCATCAGGTCTGGACTTCAACCTCATAGCTCAGAGGCCAGAGATGAGTGAGTGAGCCATTTGGGGATGGCTGTGTCAGACACTGGCCATGGTGGGGCTGAGAGAAGCTGCCCACTGTGCTCCTCAATTCCTGAGTATAGAATCTGTGAACATGAAAAATGGTGGCTGTAAGCCACTGACTTTGGGGTATTTTTTAGTCACACTGCATAGCTAGAACAATACTGTTATGGGCATTCTTGGAGAAGACTTTTTTTTTTTTTTTTTAACCTATTTATTCCTTTCTCTCAAGTACATTGGAGTAGAATTGCTAGGTTAAAGATTAGATGTGTTTTGACTTCCTATAAATTTTTCACAGTTCTACAATATAGTTGTACTATTTTACATACCCAAAACAGCTATATATGAGGGTTTTAGTTGTTCTACATTTTGTGAACGTTGGTGTTATCAGTCTTTTTGATGTTAGCCACTTTAGTGGGTATAAAAGGACATCCATTAGTTCTTTTATCTTCAGTCCTCTGTTATTAATGATGTTGAAGACATTTTCATGTGCTTATTGACCACTCCTAGATCTTCATTTTGAAGCATCTAAGTCTGTTTAAGTCTTTCATCTAGTTTTAAACACTGGGTTATTTGTCTTTTTATTGTTCATTTGTGAAAATTCATATTAAATTCTAGATACATGTCTTGTGTCAGATAAATGTACTGTGAATATTTTTTCCAAATATATGTGACAGAATTCTTTGGGGGGGGGCAGGTGATGATTCTATGGGCAGGTTTCACTTGGACTTCCTAGGCACTGGACCTGCTGAACCTCGAAATTGCCTCCCCTTGGTTTCCATGTCGCTTTTACCCTTTGTTTTTTCCCATCTTATACTAGGTTGAATAGAGTCTCCATTCCTCAAGTTCATATTCACCTAGAACCTCAAAATGTGACCTTATTTTAAAACAGTATTTGTAGATGTAATTAGTTAAGATGACTTCAGTAGTTAGATGGATGAGGCCCTAAATCCAGTGATTGGTGTTCTTATAAGAAGCCCATGTGAAGACATGGAGAAATAAAGAACAAGTGATGACAAGGAATCACAAAGATTGCAAGCAACCACCAAAGCTGGGACAGATTATCCCTCAGAAACTACAAGGAACCAAATGTGCTGCCACCTTGATTTTAGATCTCTAGTATCCTGAACTGAGACAATAAATTTCTGTTGTTTTAATCCACCTAGTTTGTGGTAATGTGTTACGTGACAGAATTCTTTAAAGCTCCCTTCATGTAGCCAAGGTTGAGACCACTGACCTAGTTCTTATTTCCTTCTTTTTTCAGAAAACAAAATTGGGGTTCACTGTGCAGGATATGGAGTCAGACTGCCTGATGTTGATATGGATTCAACAGTTGCCTACTGAGTGACCTTGGACAAGTCATGTTAAAAGATAAGATATGGCATATTAAAATTTTCAAGAGTGTATTTGAGCAAACATCTATTCAAATTGGGTCAAAACAAATGTAGTCAAAGTGCTCTATGGCAGGAGCCAGGGTAAAAAGTTTTTATAGACAAGATGCAGAATCAAAGCAAGGAAATTATTGATTAACTACAGCTTGAGTGGTTGCCTTATTTGAGAAAGCCTAGGTGGCTGTTTGTGATTGGCTGTTCTTAAGTTGCTGTTGTTATTTTTAATTTATTGATTTTGGAGAGAGAGAGAGAGGAAGAAAGAAACACAATGATTTGTTGTTCCACTAATTTATGCATTCATTGGTTGCTTCTTGTATGTGCCCTGAACAGAGACTGAGCCTTCAACCTTGGCGTATCAGTGTATCAAGATGATGGTCTAACCAACTGAGCTACCAGACCAGAGCAGTTGTTTTTAAGTTTAATTTTCTGGGATTCAAGTACATTGTCTCTGGCTTGGGTTTTAGTTTGCTTATGTAAGCTACCAAGGCATGAGAGCAACCCCAGTCTAACAGCCTCCTTGTTCCATTACTTTACCAGTCACGTTATAGCTCTGTACCTCATTTTATTATCTCTAAAATAGAGTTAATAATTGTACAATGAAGAGTGTTGTAATAATTAAAGGACATTAGGTAAAGAACTGATAGTATGGTAACTGACACTACACGCACTATATACAGGCCTGTGTAAGGTTTTAAAATTAAAATTTCTCATATATATATAGAATCTTCTATTTTAGATAAAATTTTCAGGTGACCAATATTTGTCCTGTATAAAAGACCAATGTGCTAAAAGGACAGTTATGCATATAATGTTTTAGACATACAAGGAAATCCTTGGAAACACTGGGTATTTGTTTATTTATTTACTTTTAATATCTTGTGCCTCAGATGGTCTCCAGTTAACAAAGGAAGGAGGTAGGAGAGAGGAAATAGAGGATGAGTGACATTGGCTGACAGTAACACGGAGTCTGGCACTGCAGGTTTTTGAAATGCAAAATTTGAGACTGAAATTGGCACTAGGTATGTCAGCTATTGAGTAGTGCTAAACAGTTCACTCTCATACATGGCTTCTTGTGTGATCAAAGCTCACATCAACAAGGCAACTGTCTAAGCCTATGATAACACACAGTCCTACGTAACAGATCAGCATGGAAATGTAATCCATGTTAAAGGCAGCCTGGCTTTACTATCATAGTGCTTTATTCAGAGTGATGTACAGTTTACAAAAAGCTTTTATTTATGTATTTTAGGTTAATTTGCCTTATAATAATCTTGTGAGGAAAAAATGGAAGAGATGAAGAGCTGGGATTTGGAACTTGCACAGCTGCTAAAACTCAGCAGTGGCCCAAGACACCACATTTTCAGCTCCAAGCCCAGGGCCTTACCTACTACACCAGGGCTTCTCAAACTCTAATGTGTGTCACCTGGGGAATCTGTAAAAATGTAGATTCTGACTCAGTAGGTCTGGATTGGAGCTAAGCCCATGTATTTCTGATAAGCTTGTAGATAATGCGGATACTGACCCATGGACCATACAGCAGGTCCTTGAACAACATCATTCCATTCAATGTCATTTCCTTATAATGTTGATGAGATGCTGTAGAAACTTAACTCTTGTTTATATCAATTACTCTGTGATAAAATTGGTTTTATTACACATCCTTTTGCTTAAAGTTGCAGACCTTATCAAAGATGTTAAGTGAGGACTTACTGTACCTTGAATGGCCAGGCACTACACCACATTCCATTTTAATGCATGAACCAGTCTTAGGCTCCAGTCTACAATATTTGTGCAGTGTTATGCACTACTGACCTCTGAATAAAATCATGTAGAAGTTGGCTTTCAGCAAGGACCACCATACAAGGGTAAGCTTAACTAATCAGCTAAACCACAGGTGTTTTTTTTTAAGATGTGCTCCTCCTTCCCTAGGATTATCTAGAGTTAAGTATAGCAGAAGAATGCATCCTTCTGCCTGAAAGCATCTTACCCTAACCTTTGTCAGTGAATAATACTCACTCTGCACAGGAGTTCTGTCTGAGAGGAAACAAGAAATGATAGAAAAAAATGTGATTGCTGACCTGGAAATAAGGCATGGTTATGTACTGTAGATTACCATTCTTGTTCTGCAATCGATCTATAAATATGAGTATGTATGTCATATGTTAGTGTCATAATGGGCAGTGATTGAAAAGATGAAAACAAAGTGAAAAAGTATTAGACTTCCCTAAAGACAAAGGACATAACTTTTCCACACTAAGAAGACTCCACAGAGGAGGAAATACCATGCATACTTGTAGCTGGATGTGTGAGTTCCCAGATTCCCAAAATCTTCCCAGTACACACAGCTGCCAACTAAAATTCCCTTACAGAAGAAGGTATTGCCAGGCCTAGGGAACAACCGCTGGACAGTCTAAGGGGGGTTCACACCCTCTTTACTCCTCCTGCCTGTTTCTAGAAACTGTGCCTGCCAGGGGCACATGTACAGAACAAGCCAGCAACCTTTCCTGCCTGTTCACTGCCAGCCAGGGAGTTCAGATCCTAGGAGTCCCTGAGGGCCCATCCCACCAGTGTGTCCAAGGTTTGTGTGTGTGTGTCCTGTCTCTCTTTTTCATACTCCTTTCTTCTTATTTCTCCTGTCATCTTCCTTGAGGCTCTTCCTGTCCTGTTATTTGTCCAGATCAGAACACTGCTTCCACATTTCTTTCCGTACTCCATGTCTTCTGAAGTGTCCTGGTTACTCTTTTGTACATAGAAATACAATCAATGAGCTGGGTGGATGGGGACTTAAGGAGGTGGGTCGGGGTTTCAGCAGGACTGATCATTAGCTGTGAAACCCCAGTTCAGCCAGCTGACAGGAATCTATCTGTTCTCATTCATCAGTACACTTGCTGTCCTAGCCTTTTCATATTCGTAATATCTTTCCTAGGTTTGAAGGTGCAGAATTGCAAGCAGCTCCTGTGTGAAACTAGGGAGTTCATGTTGACCACCGGATTTGCAGACAGTACTGTAATCTAGGATGCTCCTGCAACGGGGTGCCCTGCTCCTCATCTGCCCACTGTCTGTCTTGCTGCACGTGAAGGGTTAGGCTTCAAGTGCAACAGTGACGTGGGAGCAGATGGAGAGCCAGGATGGCTAAACTGAGCTAATTTAATGTCTAATTTATGGAGAGAGTAAGGAGTCTGGGCTTCTTTCCTTATGGCCCATCTTTAGAAAAGAAAGGCTGTTGCTTATTCAATTCAGCTTTTACTGTGTCAATATGCTCCTAATATAATAAGAATAGCATTGAGCCATTAAAGAATAACTTGCCAGGCAATTATTAAGTGTTTTCCGGAAGTGATGTTGCTTTGCAAAACATTTTAAAATAAATTGAATGTGCGCTTCCACTCAGAGATAAAGAAAAGCCAATCATTTGGTTTTATTTAATAATAATTCAGATGATGGTAATATGAGCAAGTAAGTTTAAATTAAATTATTGATTCTCATGATTATGAGTTACAAGTCCAATAAGAATTAAACGACACATTTTTCTTCTGTCTGAGTAAATTCTAATTCTTAGAAAGTTTCCTGAAAAACACATATTAGCCACTATCTGTGATACATGGTTATGCTGACATTGTTATTTATAAGGTCCTTGTGCAGTGCAGACCTTTGCAATAAATTAATGCATAGTCATTTCTCTCCAGTGATGCTGAGGACAATGTAAAGGGTTCTTCTGCACAACATCTCTCCCTGCCATTTAGTGGTTGCACCACATAGTGATGGATGTTTTCCAGGCAACTGATAGAACTTGCTAATAATAACTCAATGTTCATTGAGTAATCTGCACTAACAATCAAATTAAATTCAATAATAAACTTCAGTCTACATATATTTTTGTGATTCATCCATCATCATATTGATTCCATTCTCACATTACATCTCATCAAGAGTGTTTTTTAGTATGTTTTATTGATTATGCTATTACAGTCGTCCCAATTTCTTTTACTTTTCTCCTCTCCACCCATTACTCTCCCTACCCTCCAGCAATCCCACTCCCCTTGGTTCATGTCCGCAGGTCATACATATAAGTTCTTTGCCTTCACCATTTCCTGTACTGTTCTTAACATCCCTCTGTGTATTTTGAGCCTACCAATTATTCTTCTTTATCCCTGCACCATTTTCCCATTTCTCCTTCTCCCCGCTCTCAGCAGATAACCCTTCAAATGCTCTCCACATCTATGATTCTGTTCCTATTCTGGTTGTTTGCTTTGTTTGTTTTTGTTTTTATTTTTTAGATTCTGTTGTTGATAGTTGTGAGTTTGTTGTCATTTTAATGTTCATAGTATTTTTTAATTTAATTTAATTTTATTGATTATGCTATTACAGTTGTCCCAATTTTTCTTCCCCCTGCTCCTCTCCACCCTGTGATCCCCCTCCCTCCAAATGTCTCCCCCCCCCTTAATCCATGCCCATTGGTTGTACATATAGTTCTTCTCAATATCTTCCTGTCTACTCCACTCCCTCCTACTATGCCTCTTAATTCTTGCATCATCTCCCTTCCTTTCCCTCTTCCCCCTCCCCGCTGACCTCCCCCCAATATGTTCCCCTTACCTATAATTCTTTTTCCACTCTCATTACCTACTTAGTTTGCCTTCGTTTCGATTACCTAGTTCCTGTTGTTGGTTGTTTTCATTTCATTTTAATGTTCATAGTTTTGAACCTCATTCTTCTAAACAAGTCCCTTTAACATTTCACTTAACAGTGGTTTGGACCTAACAAACTCCTTCAGTTTTACTTCTGGAAACACTTTCTCTTCCCTTCTATACTGAATCACAGCTTCACTGGATAGAGTAATCGTGGTTGTAGGTTTTTGATTTTCATTACTTTGAATATTTCTTGCCAGTCCCTTCTTGCCTATAAAGTCACCTTTGAGAAATCCGCTGATAGTCTAATTTGGACCCCTTTGTACATAATTCTTCTCTTATCTCTTGCTGCTTTTAACATTCTCTCTTTATCTTTAATTTTTGACATTTTGATGATAATGTGTCTTGGTGTGGTCCTCCCAGGGTCCAGTCTATCTGAAACACTCTGTGCTTCCTGGACCTGTAAGTTCATTTCCTTCCCCAAGTTAGTGAAGTTCTGCTTCATTATTTTTTCACATAATTTTTCAATATCTAGTTCCTCTTCTTCACCCTCTGGCAATCCTATAATCAGAATGTTCGTTCTCTTATAGTTGTCCCAGAGGTTTCTGAACCTCTCCTCATATTCTTCATTTTTTGTTTCCTCTTTCTGCACTAGTTGATTGTTTGTTCCCTCCCTATGTTCCGATTTGTTATCCCTCACCACTTCTCTTGTAAGTATTTTTGTTCATTTCAGCAGGACTAGCCTTCATTCCTTCCCTGTCTTGATTCAGCCCCGCTGTTAGGTCTGTAAGCTGCCTCATGACTATAGCTCTGAACTGAGCCTCAGAAGGATTCGCTATTTCTTCATCGGTCAAGGCCTTTATTTGTTTTTTCGTTAGCTGTGTGATTGGTATTTCAATCATTAATTCTGCCATTCCGACCGTTTTGTTTATCTTTCCTTCTTGGGCCGGGCGCTGTCATTCCTCCTACACTATATTGGGCGGAGCCCTGTGCACTTGTCACAATCTGGCGACCTTTCTCACCACACTGTGGTACTCTGCGTGGGGGCGGGGCTCCAAGACGGATTCCTGCTGTTACTCTGCGCTGAGGAACCAGAGCCTCCTACATCCCCACGGTCTGAGACAATGGGGTCTGCCTTCCCCGGCTTTGGAATCGGGAGCTGACAGGTCTGGTCTGCAGCCAGGACTGGCTCCCAGACACTTCTCTCCTCCCCACAAATACGGGTGTCTGCTTACCGGGTCCCGCTGTTTGCTGCTATGGCTGCTGCCTTCAGCACAGTTCGATCATTCAGCTGTGGTTTTGCCCTTCCTACCCGTCCAGACAAGTACCACTTGTTTATGACTTTATATGTTGGACTTCCATGTAGATTTATTTTCTAAGACTTCTTATTATCTTTGGTTTTGCAGGAGTTGTAGTCCTTCTTAGTTGTGGAGGGACACAGAGCGTGTTGGTCTATGCCTCCATCTTAGCCCTATCCCTTAATGTTCATAGTTTTGATCTTCTTTTTCTTAAATAAGTCCCTTTAATATTTCATATAATAATAGCTTGGTGATGATGAACTCCTTTAGCTTAACTTTGCCTGGGAAGCACTTTAACTACCCTTCAATTCTAAATGATAGCTTTTCTGGATAGGGTACTCTTGGTTATAGGTCCTTGCTTTTTATCACTTTGAATTTTTTTTTTGGTTTTTCAATTACAATTGTCCCATTTTCCCCCATTGCTCCCTCCCACCCAGTCCACCCCTTCTCTGACAATTATATCCCTCCCCGTTGTTTATGTGCATGAGTCATTTTTACACGTTCTTTGACTAAACCCTTCCTTTACTTATACACCTTCTCTCCCTCCCCCCTATTGACTACTATTCTGCTCCTTGTCTGATTTAGTTCATTTGTTTATGTTGTTCTTTAGTTTCCTGTATTAGGTGATATCATATGGTATTTATCTTTCTTTGCCTGGCTTATTTCACTAAGCATAATTCTCTCTAGTTCCATCCATGTTGTTGCAAATGGCAAGAGTTCCTTCTTTCTCTCTGCTACATAGTACTCCATTGTGTAAAGGTACCACAGATTTTTGATCCACTCATCTATAGATGGGCACTTAGCCTGTTTCCAGCACTTAGCTATTGTAAACAGTGCTGCTTTGAACATAGGGGTGCATAAGTTCTTTTGAATTAGGGTTTTAGGATTTTTCGGGTATAATCCTAGTAGTGGAATCGCTGGTTCAAAAGGCAGTTCTATTTTTAGTTTTTTGAGGTAATTCCATACTGTTTTCCATAGTGCCTACACCAGTCTGCATTCCCATCAACAGTGGAGTAGGGTTACCATTTCTCAACATCCTCGCCAGCACAAGTTGTTTGTTAATTTGTTGATGATGGCCATTCTGACTGATGTAAAGTGGTATCTCATTGTGGTTTTTATTTGCATCTCTCTGAAGGCTAGTGATGTTGAGCATTTTTTCATGTGTCTATGGACCTTCCGTATGTCCTCTTCAGAGAAGGGTTTGTTCAGTTCCTTTGCCCATTTTTTAATTGGGTTGTCTGTTTTCTTGATGTTGAGTTGTAGAAGCTCTTTATATATTTTGGAGATCAGTCCCCTGTCTGAGACATCATTGGCAAATATGTTTTCTCATATGGTTGGTTTCCTTTTCATCTTGCTGATGTTTTTCTTTTGTTGAGCAGAAACTCTTTAGTTTGATGTAATCCCATTTGTTTATTTTTTCCTTTATTTCTCTTGCCTTAGGAGATGTATTCGTGAAAATATTGTTACGTGGGATACCTGAAATTTTCCTGCCTATGTTTTCCTCTAGGACTTTTATGATGTCATGGCTTACATTTAAGTCTTTCATCCATCTTGAGTTTATTCTGGTGTGTGGGGTAAGTTGATGGTCTAGTTCCATTTTTTTGCACATCCCTGTCCCGTTCTCCCAGCACCATTTGTTAAAGAGGCTCTTCTTACTCCACTTTATGTTCCTTCCTCTTCTATCAAATATTAATTGACCGTATGTTTCTGGATTTCTTTCTGGCCTCTTTATTCTGTTCCACTGATCTATATGTCTGTTCTTATGCCAGTACCAGACTGTTTTAATCACAGTGGCTTTGTATTGTTTGATATCTAGTATTGTGATTCCTCCTGCTGTTTTCTCTGTCTCAAGATTGCTTTTGTTATTAGGGGACTTTTTTGGTTCCACATGAATTTTTGGAGTATTTGTTCTAGGTCTGTGAAATATATCATTGGTATTTTAATAGGGATTTCATTGAATCTATAAATTGCTTTGGGTAGTATGGACACATTGATGATGTTGATTCTTCCCATCCAAGAACATGGTATTTGCTTCCATTTATTTGTATTTTCCTTAATTTCTTTCTTCAATGTTACGTAATTTTCAGAGTACAGTTCTTTTATCTTTTTGGTTAAGTTTATTCCTGGGTACTTTATTTTTCTTGTTGCTATAGTAAATGGTATTTTCTTTTTTTGTCTCTGTATCTGATATTTTATTCTCGATGTAGAGAAATGCCTTAGATTTCTGTATATTTATTTTGTACCCTGCTTTTTTGCCAAATTCATTTATTATATCAAGTAGTCTTTTAGCGGAGTTTATAGGGTTTTCTATGTATACTATCATGTCATCTGCATATAATGATAGTTTTACTTCTTCTCTTCCTATTTTGATGCCTTTTATTTCTTTTTATTGTCTGATTGCTGTGGCTAGGACTTCCAACACTATATTGAATAGGAGTGCTGAGAGTGGGCCGCCTTGTCTTGTTCCTGATTTCAGGGGGAATGCTTTCAGTTTTTGTCCATTGAGTATGAGGTTGGCTTCAGGTTTCTCATATATAGCCTTAATTATGTTGAGGTATGCTCCCTCTATTCCCATTTTGCTGAGTGTTTTCATCATAAATGGGTGTTGTTCTTTATCAAATGCTTTTTCAGCATCTATTGATATGACCATGTGATTTTTGTCTTTCATTTTGTTTAGGTGATGTATTATATTTATTGATTTGTGAATATTAAACCATTCTTGCATCCCTGGGTTGAATCCAACTTGATCGTGGTGTATGATCTTTTTGATGTATTGCTGAATCCTGTTTGCCAATATTTTATTGAGGATTTTAGCATCTATGTTCATCAGTGATATTGGCCTGTAGTTTTCTTTCTTTGTTGTGTCTTGACCTGGTTTTGGGATTAGGGTAATACTGGCTTCATGGAAAGAGTTTGGGAATCCTCCCTCTTCTTGGATTTTTTGGAATAGTTTGAGGAGGGTAGGAGTTAGTTCTTCCCTAAATGTTTTGTAAAATTGACTTGTGAAGCCATCCGGTCCAGGGCTTTTGTGTGCCGGGAGATTTTTGATTACTGTTTCAATTTCCTTCTTTGTTATTGGCCTGTTGAGACTTTCTACTTCTTGATTCAGTTTTGGAAGGTTATATGTTTCCAGAAATTTGTCCATTTCTTCTAGGTTGTCAAATTTCTTGCCATACAGTTGTCTGTAGTAATTTCTTACAATCATTTGTATTTCTGTGGAATCAGTCATGATTTCTCCTCTTTCATTTCTGATTTTGTTTATTTGGGTCTTCTCTCTTTTTTTCTTGATGAGCTTGGCTAAAGGCTTGTTGATTTTGTTTATGTTTTCGAAGAACCAGCTCCTAGTTTTGTTGATCTTTTGAATTGTTTGTTTGGTCTGTATGTCATTGAATTCTGCTCTGATCTTGATGATTTTTTTCCTTCTACTTGATCTGGGCTTTGTTTGTTGTTGTTGTTCTTGTTCTTGTAGCTTTAGGCTTAGATTTTTTATTTGAGATTCTTCTATCCTTTTCAGATATGCCTGTATTGGTATGAACTTCCCTCTTAGGACTGCTTTTGCTGTGTCCCATAGGTTTTGGGCTGTTGTATATTCATTATCATTAGTTTCCAGAAATTTCTTGATTTCTTCTTTGATGTCATTGTTAACCCATTTGTTATTTAATAGCATGTTATTCATTCTCCATGAGTTTGGGTGTCTTTGATTTTTTTCTAGAGGTTGATTTTTAGTTTCAAGGCATTGTGGTCTGAAAAGGTGCTTGATATGATTTCAATTTTCTTGAATTTGTCGAGGCTTGTTTTGTGTCCTAACATGTGGTCTATCTTTGAAAATGTCCCATGTGCATTTGAAAAGAATGTATATTTTGCTTCTTTGGGGTAAATAGTTCTATATATATTAGTTAAGTCCCTGTGGTTTAGTGTGTTGTTCAATGCCTGTATATCCTTGGTGTTTCTTTGCTTTGAAGATCTGTCTATTGTTGATAATGGAGTGTTAAAGTCCCCTTCTATGAGTGTATTATTCTTAATATCCTTCTTGTGGTCTTCTAGTATTTTCTTTATGTATTTGGGTGCTCCTATGTTGGTTACATGTATGTTTATCAGTGTTATATCTTCTTGTTGGATTGTTCCCTTAAGTATTATGAAATGTCCTTCTTTGTCTCTTTTTTTGCCCTTGCTTTGAAATCCATTTTGTCTGATATGAATATTGCTACCCCAGCTTCTTTTTCATGTCCGTTTGCTTGGAATACTTTTTTATATCCCTTTACTTTCAGTCTGTGTAAATCGTTTGTTTTGAGGTGTGTTTCTTGTAGACAGCAAATGTAAGTCCTGTTTTCTTATCCATTCCATTACCCTATGTCTTTCTTTTTTTTTTTTTTTATGCTTTTAGAAATACCTTATTTAAGAATTTATTCATATTGGTACATTTCTTTTACAAAAACTCAAGTGTCTAGATAGGAAAAGGAAATCTCCAGAGAAAACAGGTAGTTTACAAACTTTGTTATTTAAGAAGCAAACACAGTGCCCTCACCCCCACCACCCCAAATCCAATAGTAATCCATACGGTTACTATTCAAAAACAATGACTCATCAAACACACACAGAATAATAGCACTACTGAAACATTTAAGAGTCTGGTAAATGACAAACCATATTACACGTTGGAAAGTCAGTCTCCAAGACCAACATTTCCTGATAGTGTGGAGAACGTAGCTTTGATAAGCATCAATAAACAGTCCACGTCACTTGCTTTAATTTGCTTGGGCCTCCTAATTACTCCAAGACCTCTCGTGAATGATCTGTTAACAGGGGGCATCCATGAAACAGTAATATACGTATCTGAGGACAGTGAGTAATGACAGCTTCTATAGACTCATCAGTCAGATTCACACAATGTTCCATATGCATCTCCTCTAATTTATTGGCACAAGGTCCACTGACGAGTGCAACCACGCCATTGTCAGATACCTGAGTAGCTGAAATACCAACATATTGCAAAAATAAGCAGTTTTCTCCTAATGCACGTAAGGACACATCAGTAATACATAAGCAGCCACCTAAATCGATGATCTTTAGCAGTCGGCAGTTGTGTGCAGGAGCAAGGACTCCTTCGTCAGTGAGATTGCAGCATCTTTTCAGACGAGCCTCATAGAGGTATGAACAAGATGAAGCCACAGCTTTTATTCCTTTTGAGGTTACAGAAACTGTTCTCTTTTGAGGAATTTAAATTTAATTCCTTCAGTTTTCTGCAGTTACACATGTGCAGGAGAGCAGTATCCAAAATACCCCAGGTCTGTAGATACAGAGTTTGGACTTCAGGATGTGAAATCTCAGGTATATTTGAATCTGTAATCTGCCCCTTCACGCTCATTATTCTTATTAGTCTATCTTTTATGTCAGGAGGCAAAAACTTAATGTCTGTGATATATCTGGAAATATTCTTCGTAAAGTACCAAAGGCATCTAGTTCACTGATGGTTCAGTTCAGTTGAAAGCTGATGGGGTTCACTGGGTGTCCAGCTGAATCAGAATTTTTGAAGACAGACAGCAGTACGGGAGACCAGGAGCTTATGGACCCGCCGCATTGCGGCGGTCCGGAAGAGCCTCTTCCGTGGTTCCAGGGCTGCCAGAACCCAGCCAGAGACTCTACCCTATGTCTTTTAATTGGAGCATTTAATCCATTTACATTTAAGGTTACTATTGACATGTATTTATTAATTTCCCTTTGTACCTGTGTTCTTCTCCTCTTTTTTTCTTCTTTTTCTTAAAACATTCCCTTTAGCATCTCTTGCAATGCTGGTTTGGTGGAGATGTATTCTTTTAGTCTTCCTTTGTATGGGAAACTCCTTTTTCTATCTTACATTTTGAACGAGAGCCTTGCTGGGTAGAGTATTCTTGGTTGTAGACCTTTGTTTTTTATTGCTTGAAATATTTTTGACCTTTTCCTTCTGGCTTGTAGTGTTTCTCTTGAGAAATCGATTGATAGCCGTATCGGAGCTCCCTTGTATATTATTTGCTGTTTTTCTCTTACTACTTTTAGGATTCTCTCTTTGTCTTTGAATGTTGCCATTTTAATTATGATGTGCCTTGGAGTGGGTTTTGGGGGGTTATTTTTCATTAGGTCTTTCTGTGCTTCTTGAACTTGCATAACTTTTTCTCTCATCAGGTTGAGAAAATTTTCTGTCCATACTTCTCTTATCAGCTTTTCTATTCCACGCTCCTCTTCTTCTCCTTCTCTTATTCCAATGATGTTGATATTATTTCTTATCATGCTATCCTGTAATTCCCTTACATCTTGTTCATATTTTTTCAATCTTTTTTCATTTTGTTGTATTGTCTGGGAACTTTTTTCTACATTGTCCTCTAACTCACTGATCCAGTCCTCTGCTTCGTTTAGCCTGCTTTTGATTGATTCTACTGTGTTTTTCAGTTCAGAGATTGTGTTCTTCATTTCTTCCTGGTTCTTGTTAATAGTTTCTATGTCCTTTTTTATGCTGGTGCAAGTTCCCTGTAATTTTCTTGGAGTTGCTGGTAACTTCCTTGGAGGTTGTTGCAGTTGTTTGGGAGGTTGTCGAGTATATTGAGCTTCCTCACCACCGCTGTTTTGAATTCCATGTCTGACATTTGGGCTATGTCTATTCCATCCATCTTTCTTTCTGGGGATTTTTCTTTTCTTTCTATTGAGAGGTTGTTTTTGCATCTTACCATGTTGGATTATTCTTTTTTGTTTTTGTTTTTTGGATTTGTCTGCTTTGACTTCCCACCTTTGTGGTATGAGATTTTTTATAGGAGATCTGTGGGTTTCAGTGGTGAAGTCTCTTTGATCTCCTGAGCCTGATGTTCTTGGGATACCCTTTATGTCATTTGTCTATGCTTTCTGGTTATATTTCAGATGCTCTTTGGTAGGATCTTCCCTCTGACTAGTTGATTGAGAGTCACTCTGTCCACTTTGTCTTGAGTTCTTTTGTGGAGATGTTGTTAAAAACATACACACACAGCCCAGGCAGGAAACCCACACCCTCAAAAATATCCCCCACCCTCTATCCCGCTATCGTCAGCCAATGAGCCAATATTAATATAAATATAGAGATATTAGGGCTTTTATACATAGGAAGAATAGATAAGAGCTGTTTTTAAAGAGGAAAAATATTATTTTTGAGAGAGGGGATGATAGATTAATAATAGTAGCAAGTAGTGTCGAGACTATGCAAGACAGTAGGTAATATTTACATTGTATGTTAATAATAATAAAAGAAAAAGAGGGAAGAATTCAGAGTATAGTAAGAAAGTGGAATTGTATGGTATTAGATTTATATAGTAGTTATATTCTATTTATTTAGTGTGAAAGGAAGGCTAAACTAGACAGACAAACAAGTAAACCAAAATTAAAGAGGAAGGATGAGAAGGAGAGATGGTATGAAACAAATTAAAGAGATATATTTTTTAAGAAAAAAAATTTTTTAAGAAGTAAAAATTAAAATTAAAAATAAGAAATTAAAAAATTAAAATCAAATAAAATACAAATAAAAAAACTAAAGTAGAAATAAAAATTTAAAAAATATATAAAAGAAAAGTTTTTACTCGGTTCAGCCTTTGTGTGTCATCTTTTTCAGAATCCACAGCTTGTCTAATGAGGCAGGCCAAAGGTTCCTGTTCCTTGCAGCAGCTGTGTGAGCCCGCGGTGGCCGGTGTTCCTTTGACGCCTTTTGGAGTCGGCCGGGGTGCTTGTGCGCGCATGCAAGGTGGCCTTCAAGTTAGCCTCAGGCCTGCCGAACCGTGCCCTGGGAGTTGTCTCTCGCCCCTTGAGGCGGGGCCCCAGACACTTGTGCACAGTGGAAGTTAGTGTCTGTGAGTCACCCACTGCCAGATGTTTCCGAACTGCAGCTGCCCTCAGTTCCCACACCCACCTAGGGCACGAGCAGAGCCCACGCAAGTGGTCTGTACTCCGGCCTGGTGCCCACTGGAGCTGGCCAGGGGTGTCTGCGCACGGCCTTCTGCATGCCCAGCGGGCCCTCCCTGCGCCCTTTGGGGCACTGATCTTATGTCCGTTTGGGTGTGTCCAAGGGGCACCTGGACGTGCAGCCCCGTGCACCTGGGCCAGTGAATGAGGGCACTTCCCTGTGCACACCCGCGGGACCCAAGGGGAGGGTTGGGGAGTGGGCGAGCGCACTTCTGCGCTCCTCAAGAATGTCCTATCACCCCCGACATTTCCTCTCCTCTCCGCAGTTCACAAGGGGAAAATATAAAGGAAAATCACATTCTCACATGCACAGCAGTATGCTGTTTCTTGTCTTTCAGTGCCAGATGCCACCTGACCCAGTCCTGTCTCTGACAGCAGCAGAGATCCGCTCTCCTCTGGATTCCTCTCTGGGGAAGCCTGTGGTCACCAAAAAGCCTTTGTGTACTTCCAGTCGCAGCTCAGGGTGCCAACCCAGTCAGAAACCCAGTCTTGTCCCTTTTTCCTCCACTATCCTCACTAAATAGGTTGTTCCCAGATGGTTTTCTCTAATCCAGCAGTGCCAAAGCTCAACTCTTGCCAGTGTCCAGCTGCTCACTGAGATGTTCTGTCTGCAATTAGTCCGAACTACAGACAAGTCTCGGGAGCCAGAAAGCGCAGCCTCCCCTCACTCCTCCGCCATCGTCCCCCCCGCACCCGATAGGTATTGTTCTGAATACTTCTTACCAGCCCCTTCTTGCCTGCAAAGTTTCTTTGCAGAAATCTGCTGATAATCTTATAGGCACCCCTTTGTAGGTAACTCTTCTCTTTCTGCTTTTAGGATTCTCTCTTTATCTTAAAACTTTGGTATTTTAATTATAATGTGTCTTTGTGTGGTCCTACTTGGGTCTAGCTTGTTTGGGACTCTCTGCGCTTCCTGGACTATTTCATTTGCCAAATTTGGGAAGTTTTCTTGTATTCTTTTTTCACATAATTTTTCAATTTCTTGCTCTTCCTCTTCTCTTTCTGACATCCATATGATTCAGATGTGGGCACATTTAAAGTTGTCCCAGAGGTTCCTAAGCCTCTCCTCATTTTTTTCAATTCTTGTTTCCTTCTTCTGTACTGGTTGACTGCTTATTTATTCCTTATGTTCCAAATCATTGATTTGAACTCTGGTTTCCTCCCCTTCACCACTGGTCTCATGTGGATCTTCCTTCGTTTCACTTAGTATAGCCTTCATTTCTTCCCTGTCATACTTAATCTTGTCTGTCAAGTCTGTGAGCATCCTTATCACCAGCATTTTGAACTGTGTATCTGTTAGGTTGGCTATCTCCTCGTCACTCAGTTCTCCCACTGGAACCTTGATCTGCTTCCTCCTTTGGGCCATACTTCTCTGCCTCCTTAACCTCATAGCCTTCTGTGTTTGCCTCTGTGTCTTGGGTAAGGCTATAGCATATGTTACATTATATAGGGCAGAGCCTTAGGTATTTGTCAGTGTTGGGGTGACCTGTTTCCCCACATTGTGGTGCTGTATATGAAGAAGGAGTCTGAGAGGGAACAATACCACCTGCTAAGCACTTGCCCCTTTTCCACCAAACAAAGGAACTCTGCTGAAGGACCAGAATCTCCATCCACTGCCCCAACCCAACTGGTTTTCAATCAGAAGCAATGTGGCTTTATTTTCCCCCTATGTTGGTGCCATGAGCTGCCCTGTCTGGCTTGGCACTGTGATAGTTTTCTTCCTAACATTTCCAATGTGTGGGAGCACTTTCCACCAGCCAGCCCCAGCCACTGCTGCTGGTGTTGCTGCTGCTGGTACGGGTGCTGATGCCTCTGGGGCTGCTGCCAGTGTCACCACTCCAGTGCCACTGGAGTTGCCGCTAGTGCTGCTGCTGCTGCCGCAGGTGTATCACCCTGTTTCCTCTCCACCCCGGCTCCAGCCCTCCCACCTGTCTGGATGAGTATTTTCTCTATTTCTTAGTTGGACTTCCTTTCCGTTTGATTTTCTGGAACTTCTGATTGATTTTTATAATTTTTGAGGTAGATGTATTCCTTATTAGTTGTGAAAGGAGACACAGTGTGTCTACCTTTGCCTCCATCTTGGCTGGAAGTCCTCAAGAGTGTAGGACTTTCTATTTATATATGGGTGAAAGATGAGTGTGAGAAGGAAAAATTTTCATCCGCTGAAGTTTACTTGCAGTGAGAGGTATAGAATAAGAAACTCTTATCTATAAACAATTTTCCCATCTCTGGGAATCATGAAAGCAATTTCTGTCAGTTTTTTATTACTCCTTGTGTCTAGATCATACTTTTTTCTGCCTAGAATACATTTTGACAAATGCATTTGTTCAAATCATAAATGAATGAAAGTCAGCTTCATATATTATTTCATGTTAACATTTTACATTGTATTCAAATATATGGGCAATTTATACAGTTTATGTCTATAAGACAGAGACTTCTAAGACTCATGAAAAGTCCTAAATTATACTAAAAATATTCCTGGGATTCTCATTAACTAAATGAGTCTCCCAGGCTCTTGGACTATTTATAGTCTGGAATTTAACTTAAATACTACCCTCTTTACCTTTGTGGACTCACCCATTGTCCAGATACCATAGAGACCTGGAACAAGTTTCAGATCCAGGTCAACAGCTGCCAGACATCTCTGCTGTTCTCCATGTGATTGTATATCTGGTTCTAGCAACCTCTTTAGGGATCACCTACACATGTTCAGTTGACCTCGTTCAGGTGCAACTGAACAGCACTTGGCCTCTGTCATCTCCCTTTGCCTCCTGCCCAAGGTTCTAAGTTGATAATGAGCTAGGGAGGAGTGGACTCACCCCCTCAGTGCATATGCACACAAAACTCAGAAGTATAAGGGGCTATAACTCCCTGTCAGGTAAACTTCTGTTCCATAGGATGGAACTGGTGGACATTTGCTGCCCCTGTCTGTCTGTAGATTCAGTTATACAGCAGCTTCAAGGACTGTCCCACAGACAATCACCTGTACTCAGCAATTCCAACTCAAAAACCATTATCTCAAACTGGCTCTTCATTCTCTGTGTGGCTCCACTTAGCCTTTTCTACTGCTCCTGGGACTGCACTTCCTAATAAAAGAGAGCACGTCATGTTTGCCCAGGCTCTGCTTTCTTAGCCTTTCAGGAGAAAACAAATACATTCCTTTGATTAAGGCTTGGCTTCCCCACTTTCAAAATGAGCTAGTAACATCTACCTCATAATGTTACTTTGAAGATTAAGTACATTTTATTTAGATGACAGTACTTTGTGAAGTTTAATATTACTGTATATGACTGTTCTTCCCACTAGCTCTCTCTTTCAGGCCCAATTTTGAATAATACAATTGGCAGGGTTTTCCTACTACCTATGATGTTCTAAACCCCAGGAAAGAACTCCTCTTGCTTGTCTTGGACCAATTGTGTTTCTGCAATTTTCTTTCTTCATTTTCCTACTTAGCTGATCCACTGAAACTAAACCAATATGTCTGCCACCAATCCAGTGCATCTCATTGTCATTTATGTACCTTTATTCATGTTGAGAAATACTTGGGATACTCTCTCATTTGAAACCTATAATGTCTGAGAAGTCTTTCTAATTACAATGTTCCATTCTGACACCCTTGTCAAATAATGTGATCTCATTTTATTTCCAAGTCACCTGATGAACTGAAGTGGGATTTGGTATATCAG